>NW_026782530.1:0-129809 GCF_031769215.1 Ylistrum balloti | reverse complement strand
ATACGTACATGAGATTAACATCTCAATAACCGGAGATTTTATCGTCCATGTAATTATCTTTGACGGAAGTAACATGCCATTTCAAGGGCGGTCACTCCGAGTTTTTGGGAGAGGAGTTCCGGATAGCACTATACCAGTGAACAGGTAAGAAAGATTCCGATGTCATTACGCGCGTAACTTCAAAATAGATATTTTTATTTCTACAAATACATTTGCGGGGATGGAAAAATAATGGCTGGGCAAAAAAGTCCACATTTGCCAACTCGGATACAATATCATGGTAAGGGATTATACAGAATGCATCAACTTTCAATCAAGCTGGCGGTAATGAGAATTTTTTTTCAAAAAAAAATAGAAAAAAATCATGAGGTCGAAAACGAGGCCAAGGAGGATGGCGGTCGCCTTGAATTCGCTCCGGCAATCTTTTGTATTCTCACCTACATTTATACGGTCTTCCTGGAGATACAAGGTATATACATATATACGGTTGATAAAGTGTTGAATTTGACTCATTGTGTCATTTTGGAAAAAACTTCTGATCTGCTATTGAGTGTTTTTTGGTGTGACTATATGACTTCATACACTCTATATTTAGCCTCGCTATATAGGTAGTTTTGTATATACACACCATATTACAGTAGAGTGGGTACGCTGGAATTTTCGTCACGGTCTGATGATCCGCTATTATTAAGCTGTGTTGCCCGTTGTGCTCACGGAGGCGAAACTGCGTCTCCCTTTATTGATCGCAATAACTTTATATTTTCACGTACGTGTTTGTAGTTTCAAGCATTATTACCAGTTCCGATCATGGCGTCAATCAGTGAGTCCTCTCAAGACCCGTCTCCTGCTGCGAAATCGTTTGACGATTCTTTATTCAAGCTTCCCAAAAATGAGTACATTGCCAAACTCTGTGAACTTTCATCAAATGCTGAAAGTAAAATTGCCTGGTACCGGGCCATTCTTTTCGACCGCGCTAAGGGTATTGACGGTTGCCCGACCTCTACTCTCGTTACTCGTAAGAATACCCTCAAGTGTCAAGCCTACTTGAAATATGCAAAAGACTGTTTCGCTTTACAACAGTTCTTGGATGGCGAATCCGTTTGTGAGATAGTAGATCTTTTCTCCTCTCACGACGTCCGCTTTGGCAATTCGTCGGCTGTTCACAAAGACATTCGAGATATGAACGATCAGATCGCTACCTTCGCTAAGGACGTCCAGACTGCCTTAACCAATGCCTCCTCGGCTTCTTGTGGTGTTTCGTCTCTTAAATCTCGCATCCGGCAAATGGACTCAGAGATGAAAAATATTGCAGGAAAAGCAAAACACACAACTGACATTGCTGTGAAAGCTTTCGCCGAGGAACTTAGTGCTCAGTTAACCAAGTTTGAGGAATTTGTCCACGATGGCTTAAAGCCGCTCCCGACTGAGAAAGGCATTTCGCCTCCTAACATTCCTCATATAGCCCCACATGCAGCTCGTCTTGATCCTTCTCAGGCTTTTCACCGTCATGATGTCCAAACCTCCTCTGTACAGGATGAAGGAAGGACCGTTTCATGTGATGAGACCACTTCTCAAGGTTATGCTCTGTCATCGCCTAATGATGGTTCGTCTTCTCATACAAACCCATCTTGTGGCCAGCTGTCATCTCAGTTAATACAGTCGCCTCCCAGCTCACTTAGTCCAGATGGTCTCCAAAGAGCGAGAACTCCTCCGCCGGCAAATTCTCATGGATCATCTTGTGGTTTTGTGGCGGTTTCCAGACACAAAACTACACGTTTATTTCTTACCGGTATGTCAGCGGAATCTTGTTCTGTTGACGATATAAGAAGTTACCTACATGACCGTGGGGTCAATACCACTTTTGTTCGCCTTCTTAGAAGTAAGCGAAAGTTCTGTGTCTCTGCTAGGGTGAACGTTATTTCTTCTGATTTCCCCAAAACGAAGGAAGACAACTTCTGGCCCAAAGGTATCAGGTGTCGGAAATGGGTTTCCAATAACCGGTTCTACGGAAACGAGGCTGAAAACGCGCCCACACCTGATGGCGGGTTCGACTAGATCGGTTTACATTCTCAGTTTATCCATCTTTGCCCTGGTTATGTCAAACATTCGCTTGATGTCGTGGAACGTTACTGGCATAATGTCAGCTGCCTCTCATCTTCATGACGCGCTGACGACGGAACGCGTGGACATATGTGGAATATCTGAACACTGGCTTTATGAAGAGAACCTACATTTATTCGGTAGTATTCATCATAACTACCATTATTTCGCCATTTCAGACTTTTCACTGCATCCGCTAGCTGACCATCGTTCTCGTAAAGGAGGCGTCGCGTTGATGTGGCACAGTAAATTTAACGATCGTGTGTCAGTTGTGGACTCCGATGATGACAGGATTGTCATTATCAAACTCGTCCTTGACTTCGAAACTATTCATATCCTGCAAGTTTATTTTCCGACATCCCGATACGGCATGGACATGTACATCGAATATGTTCAAAAGCTAGATGAGCTCTGCTCGACTTTTTCCTTGTATGGCCCTGTAATTATCATGGGGGATTTTAATGCCCGTTTACAAGGCTCACGTGTTCCCGGATACGAAGATCAACGTGGAAGAATTCTTCAAAATTGTCTAGACCGTTTACAGTTGTTTGCGCTGTCAACTTCCAACCTCTGTAAAGGTCCTTTACATTCATATGTTCACTCAAAGGACGGTCCTACCTCCCTTATTGACCACATTATAATTAACACTAACTTGTTAGATCTTGTGAGTGAATGCTCTATTTTAGAACGTGGTTACCTTGACGTGTCGAACCACAGACCGATGATTTGTGAATTGGTATTTCCTAAGTTGGCTTCAGACGAAAATTCTTGTGAAAAACACTATCGTTTGTCTTTCAAATGGATCACCACAGGAGTCGCAAGGAATGTTGATGACTACCGTCAAGATCTTGTCTCACGTATCAATCTTTCATCCCTCCACACTGTACAGGAATTTAATTCCAAGGAAGCGGTTGACGATTACTCACGCGAGCTTCTGTCGTGTTTGCTAAAAGCATCAGAGCATACTTTGCCAAAACGTAAATTTTGTAAATTCTTGAAACCTTATTGGAACGATAAGCTCAGAGATCTTCATCGTAACATGTGGAAGTGTCGTCAAGTGTGGGTCAGTCAAGGTCGACCCCGTAATTCCTTATCCTACCGTAATTATAAGGAAGCCAAACGTGTTTTCAGAAACAGACACAGACAGGTGTCCGAGGAACACATTGTTAATTTAAATACTGAAATTGAAAACTATGCTGATCTGAATCAGAAGTCTTTTTGGTCGATGGTAAGAAAACGTTGCTCAAAAACATCGGGCGTCGCTGGGGCTGAAATGAATTTTAACGGCGACGTTATCCGAGATCCTAGCCGACTTGCGCTTCACTGGGGAAAATATTTTGCAGATGTTTATTCCTATTCATCCTGCGAGTGTTTCGATGCCCAGTTTAAGGAAAAAATTGACGACTCTGTAAAACGTATTCTTTCTACCCATGATTTAGGTAATGTCTCTTTTGAAGATTTCTCTTTGGATGAGGTCAAACGCGTCTGCAAGACACTCCCTACAGGCAAGGCGGCGGGATATGATCACATAGTCTATGAACACTTAATTTTTGCTGATGATATTTTGTACTATTGCCTATGCATGTTGTTCAACGCCTTCCACAGATTAGAATATGTTCCACCTTTGCTCACCAAGGGGCTTATTTGTACTTTATACAAAGGTCATAACAAACCTAAATGTGACCCTGATAGTTATCGAGCAATTTCCTTACTTCCTGTTCTTTCAAAAGTTTTTGAAAAATTACTACTGGTGCGTTTAGAGGCAACAGATCTCTTCAAGATTAATCCTTTGCAAAATGGTTTTCAAAAGAATGTCAGTAGTACAATGACCTCTTTCTTAGTACATGAATCGATTTCCTATGCCCGTGAAAACGAAAGTAAGTTGTTTGCTTGCTTCCTTGACGCTGCCAAAGCCTTTGATTGCGTCTGGCATAATGGCCTTTTGTTTAAATTGGCTAATATTGGTTTTAACTCGAAATTCGTCCATATTATTGCTTCACTATACGAAAATATGTTTAGTGCCGTTCTTCATCAAGGGTTTGTTTCCGATTGGTTCAAAGTTTGCCAGGGCACGCGTCAGGGAAGCATTATCTCCCCTTGGCTGTACACTGTTTTTATTAATGATTTACTGAATGAACTGTGCTCATCAAGTTATTCATTTTCTATCCATGGCACCAACGTCACTTGCCCGACGCAAGCCGACGATATCACATTGCTCTCACTTTGTAAACGTGGCCTGGACAATCTTATGGATGTCTGCTATGCGTACAGCATTAAGTGGCGTTTTATGTATAATGCATCTAAGTCAACTGTCATTGTCTTTAATGAAAGCAAAAATGCCTATTCCAAAAACACCCGAAAATGGGTTCTGGGTAATGGGATTGTTTCGGAGTCAGCCAATACGAAACATGTCGGCATTTTTCTTAACAAGTTCAAAATTGGATCTCCAGATATCCATGACATTGTTAACAGGCTACGCAGTCAATGTTTTGCGCTACTTAACTGCAACTTTTTTGATACTGGTATGAACCCTATCACGGGTGTGAAATTATACAAGTCTGTTGTTATGCCAAGATGCCTCTTCGGCTGTGAACTCTGGTTTTCTCTGACAGATTCAGACTGGTCTCGCATTGAAACTGTACATCACCTTTGTGCAAAACTCATTCAAAGGTTCTCTCGTCGCACACGTTCAGACATCGCTCTAAGCATGTTAGGTCTTACTTCTATACAAGTCGAGGTCGATTTAGCCAAACTTCGTTTTTTTGCTAGTCTATGTAGACTTGATACTCATTTTTCCGCTAAAAGATTGTTTATGCTTCGTCTTTTTCATAGTTATTTTGAAGTCTGTAAAGAAGAAAAAGATCTTGTCTCAGATGTTTTGAACATATTTCATGAGCATGATTTACTTGATGTGTTACATACATTTTTGCAATCAGGGTACTTTCCATCGAAACAAAAATGGAAATTTTTGACAAAAAATGTCTTATTGCGTAATTACACTACTGACTGGAAACAACGTCTTCTTCTCGGCAGTGACTTTTCTAGGTTTAACTATTTGCAAATCGAAATTAGGCCTTCAAATATCTGGCTTCTTTCAAAACGTTTCCCATCTTTGGATAACATTTGTGCTAGCGTTGCTAAATTATGGACTATGTCTCCTTCTTGTCAGCTAATGTGTGCAAAGTGCAGCACGTTTGTAAATGACGCAGTCGCACATTGTTTATTAGACTGCTCACATATAGATATTTTGTCTCTACGTGATGATATTTTTACCAAAATTGTAAATGATTACCCTGTACATGTTTATATAACTGTTGACCAGGCTTCTCGTGAGGCTCAGGTAGCCACATTTCTCTGTTCTCCTCCCGAAAATATTCAAGACATTTTCGGAGGATACGATGACCTGTTCTTCCACTTTTTACGTGATTGTTGTGTGTTCTCCGAAAAGGTGTCTCGCCTTACATTTCAGTAACTTCTTTTGATAAAAGGTTGCTATCATCGACTGCATTGGTGTCATTTGGAATGCTTTAGTAATTTAATTGCTCACTTTCTCTTTCTGGATATTTACTTCTTTATTTGATCGACAACTAATCTCACTATCTTGTGTACATGTATCTTAAAATATGTTAATATCTTTTTCATTTATTTGTAACTCTTCATCTTTTGGAGGAATAAAGAAATGAATGAATGAATGAATATCAGATACAATCTAATTTATATATATTATATAACATGTAATATGTTAAATACTATATATTTCCACCTATATAAACTAAACATACAACCTATATAAACTAAACATACAACCTATATAAACTAAACGTACAACCTATATAAACTAAACGTACAATCTATATAAACTAAACATACAACCTATATAAACTAAACGTACAATCTATATAAACTAAACATACAACCTATATAAACTAAACATACAACCTATATCAACTAAACATAACACCTATATAAACTAAACATACAACCTATATAAACTAAACATACAACCTATATAAACTAAACATACAACCTATATAAACTAAACATACAATCTATATAAACTAAACATACAACCTATATAAACTAAACTATATAAACAACCACCTATATAAACTAAACATACAATCTATATAAACTAAACATACAACCTATATAAACTAAACATACAACCTATATAAACTAAACATACAAACTATATAAACTAAACATACAACCTATATAAACTAAACATACAACCTATATAAACTAAACCATACCACCTATATAAACTAAACATACAACCTATATAAACTAAACATACAACCTATATAAACTAAACATACAACCTATATAAACTAAACATACAACCTATATAAACTAAACATACAACCTATATAAACTAAACGTACAACCTATATAAACTACACCAACCACCTATATAAACTAAACGTACAACCTATATAAACTAAACATACAACCTATATAAACTAAACATACAACCTATATAAACTAAACATACAACCTATATAAACTAAACATACAACCTATATAAACTAAACATACAACCTATATAAACTACACCAACCACCTATATAAACTAAACGTACAACCTATATAAACTAAACGTACAACCTATATAAACTAAACATACAACCTATATAAACTAAACATACAACCTATATAAACTAAACGTACAACCTATATAAACTAAACATACAACCTATATAAACTAAACATACAACCTATATAAACTAAACATACAACCTATATAACCTATATAAACTAAACATACAACCTATATAAACTAAACATACAACCTATATAAACTAAACATACAACCTATATAAACTAAACGTACAACCTATATAAACTAAACATACAACCTATATAAACTACACCAACCACCTATATAAACTAAACATACAACCTATATAAACTAAACATACAACCTATATAAACTAAACGTACAATCTATATAAACTAAACTTACAACCTATATAAACTAAACATACAACCTATATAAACTAAACATACAACCTATATAAACTACACCAACCACCTATATAAACTAAACATACAACCTATATAAACTAAACATACAACCTATATAAACTAAACATAAAACCTATATAAACTACACCAACCACCTATATAAACTAAACATACAACCTATATAAACTAAACATACAACCTATATAAACTAAACATACAACCTATATAAACTAAACATACAACCTATATAAACTAAACATACAACCTATATAAACTACACCAACCACCTATATAAACTAAACGTACAATCTATATAAACTAAACGTACAACCTATATAAACTAAACGTACAACCTATATGTGAGGGGTACGGAATGGTATGGACTGACATACTAGGTGAGGGGTTCGTTATGGTATGGACAGACATACTAGGTGAGGGGTTCGTAATGGTATGGACTGACATACTAGGTGAGGGGTACGGAATGGTATGGACTGACATACTAGGTGAGGGGTTCGTTATGGTATGGACAGACATACTAGGTGAGGGGTTCGTAATGGTATGGACTGACATACTAGGTGAGGGGTACGTTATGGTATGGACTGACATACTAGGTGAGGGGTACGGAATGGTATGGACTGACATACTAGGTGAGGGGTTCGTTATGGTATGGACTGGAGATACTAGGTGAGGGGTTAGTTATGGTATGGACAGAAGATTGTAAGTGAGAGGTTCAATCCACTGACTTTCGTCGTATTTAATATTGCTTAGATAAATTATAGCGCTGACATCAACACAAACTCTATAGAATTCTAACGCTGACATCAACACAAACTCTATAGAATTCTACGTGAAGATTATTTGATTTCCTATTTATTATGGGAGGCGTATATTAGATGCTGCAGTGTTATTACCTCGGAGGAGTGACATGATATTTACGGCTATACTGTCAATGTGAGCTATCAATTCGAGAGGAGTATTTTATATGCCTGAGAGACAACCTTCATCAGTTTCATGTCATTATCTGGATATTTTAATCCCCACTTAAGTCTGCATGCGTACGCATGTGATATGAAAGTCATTTTCTTTGTAACATAGAATTGATCCAGTGAGCAATACAATATCAAAGTTAGTTACTGACGAACAGTAAATGAACCGTCTGTTGTAGAGGCTGAAAAGATTGGGAGCTTGTAAGCACCAGAAAATCAGTGGGACATTTGTAGTTTAAATCTTGTTTTAACATTTCTACCTTGAATCTCGAGGTAACATTTCTACCTTGAATCATGTGGCAACATTTCTACCTTGAATCATGTGGCAACATTTCCATCCCCGCTCTTTTTTTCAAATTACAACCCTTTTTACGTACAATGTGAACAGTTCAATAGAGCATGGTTAAAATACATTACTGTGACAGTGATAGATAAAGTACATATAACACAGTAAATCTTTATGTACGTTTTCCCCTAAAGTGTAATTGAAGAAAACGCAGTTTGTAATAAGTTTACCGTCGATGTCTTTGTGAATACAGTGTATCTAAAATTGGTTATTTATTTGTAACTAACATCAGTCGTCTTACTCACTAATCGACATAACGATAACAACAAACATATACTGTACATGTCCTTACTTTTAACGAGTTTCTTCTTTTCGAGATTTTTGTTGACGGAATAATAATCTAGGAATTTCTGGAGATAGATTTTGGTTTCCAAATTCTATTCGACTGCTTCTAGCATGCTTACTATAATGTGAATGTGTTTTATGTAACAATGAAATAAAGTGTGCAAATCTCCGAAAATTAAATTAGTTACATTGAAAATTGAATTATTAATTAATTAATTATTAAACGCAATGTTCGATGTTCTATCATTAGATAAATAAATCAATAACGCTTGCCTTTCGAAACGCATCTTTACATTCGCGTGGCCTGATTGAGATACATGAGTCGTTACGTAATGTCGCCAACGGAAAGACTCGTCGTCGGGTCATTACATACCATCTATTGACAGGTTACAAGAGTGGACATGATGGACACTGAGGTTTATACAGACAACAGACATGTGTAGGACTGGAATCTTTAAAGGAATTAATGTCATTTCTTTTTTCTTTTTCATTTTGTGAAAGCAAATTTCTGTTCTCATCAGTGATATTTAGGTCGTCGGTCTCCGTTGAGGTAATTACACATTGTAGATATCTCGGCACAGATAACGACATTATCCCAGAGTAACTTTAAAACGTGAAACAAAATATAGAAATAAAAAAAAATCATTTTAGATACTTTATCGATTTTTCCCAAACGTGGAACTCTATTTAAGAAAAGACATATATGTCATTATGATAACATCACCTGATTTCTGTCAAGGCGATCTCGGCATGTAATGAAGATATCACGAAACCTCAATATCTCGATATTCTATCAGGTAAAAATACCCGTGATTTGAATCGAAAAACGGAAAGTGGTAAAAGTAGGGTAGGGAATCGGGTAATTAAGAAATGGAGAGAGGGAGAGACTGAGAAAGTGAAGATCTAGAATCGGGAAAAGTGAGAGATTGGGAAAAGTCATAGATTGGGAATATCTTAATTATACCCAGAAATGAGAGATGATGGCTGCAGCACGGAGTCAGGGTGGGGCGTTGAGGGGTAGGCTGAAGGGACCACACTTTGTTGTATTTAAATATCTATAGACTCTTTACGTTAATTAATACACACTATATATGTCACAAATGTAGTTAAACTGTACATAGAGAAACTTCAGTAACTTAGTCAAACGTCAACTACCAGTGGTTCTATATATATCTTCTTTGTTTCAAATTGTGTATGTGCGAGGGTTCTAGATTTACAATTACAAGTAAACAAGCCTCATGTATTTGTGACAATAGGAAAATACTTATCTATAAGCAACAGAACACTGACATTTATCTTTACCGATCCATCAAAACAAACCATTCATATCGAATGACAACAGTACATCATAATGGTAGGAATCATGTCAACAAACCTTTGGGCATTCCACAGGGTCCCGGCGTCCGGAGATTATCCAGGAAATCAAGGGCATATCTCCTAGCAGGAGGAAATGTTAAGGATACGTGACAGTTTCCCGTGTGGAAAAGCAGCGTCTGTAGTAGACACGCTACAAGTACAGCGAAACCTGCCATTCTGCGAGCAGGCCTTCTCAACACTTCGTACACAAGTACAATGGCGAATTAAATTTTATCCAACCCAGTCCACAGGTATGATCAATGAAATGTGTTGTCAGTTGTTGCAGGTACGAAGATATACCATATATAGTTTGTAAGTGCCAAAATGTTTCCCAACTACATCAGATTAGGAGTAGCAGCCATACAGGTGCGCCGTACACCTCTCTCTCGGGGACAGGTAAACACCGTGTTTGATGTATATATATATATACCTGGAGATTCGCAGAGCGCAATCGATTCTACACAAAGTCGCCGAAGCGTGGAATACGACTGATATGTAACGAATGAACCGATTGGGTCACTAAAAAGTATATGGATATACGTAGATATACCCAATGATACTAACGAGGTCATGAACCTCGTTACAGACTGTTCACCCTTGGGTATGCGGGTATGCTAACTGTTTGGGTTATTTTGGGTATGCGGGTATGCTACCTGTTTGGGTTATTATGGGTTTGCGGGTATGCTAACTGTTTGGGTTATTTTGGGTATGCGGGTATGCTACCTGTTTGGGTTATCTTGGGTATGCGGGTATGCCACCTGTTTGGGTTATCTTGGGTATGCGGGTATGCTAACTGTTTGGGTTATCTTGGGTATGCGGGTATGCTACCTGTTTGGGTTATCTTGGGTATGCGGGTATGCTACCTGTTTGGGTTATTTTGGGTATGCGGGTATGCTAACTGTTTGGGTTATTTTGGGTTTGCGGGTATGCTAACTGTTTGGGTTATTTTGGGTATGCGGGTATGCTAACTGTTTGGGTTATCTTGGGTATGCGGGTATGCTAACTGTTTGGGTTATCTTGGGTATGCGGGTATGCTACCTGTTTGGGTTATCTTGGGTATGCGGGTATGCTAACTGTTTGGGTTATCTCGGGTATGCGGGTATGCTTTGTTGGTTTTCCCTGGGTACTCCGGCTTCTTCCACACTAAACCCCCTCACGCGCCTTACATCCATGCCAACACGAGCGATTAGTGTAAATCGCAATTGTATACAATGTACATAGTGGGTTACAGAAAAAACTAATATAGTAGTATTTAAAAATGCCGGAACTCTGAAAAACAATGAAAGATGGACTTATGATAACCAGCAGCTCCGAGTCGTCGATGAATTTAAATATTTAGGTATTCTTCTGAAATAAAACGGTAAATTCGCAAGTACTCAGAAACATATAGCAGAACAAGGTAGAAAAGCATTGTATTCATTAATGTCCTCATTACGAGATTACTCTTTAAATCCAGAAACGTTATCTTCTGTTTTTGATACATATATTAGTAGTATTCTTTGTTACGGAGCAGAAATATGGGGTTTCCATAAGGCTTATGATATAGAAAAAGTACATTTGACATTCTGTAAGAAAATTCTAGGAGTAAGAAAAAGTACAAACAATGATTTATTTTATAATGAACTAGGGAGATTACCTTTATTAGTAACTAGAAAATTAAGAATTTTTAAATATTGCTTGAAAATAAAGAGTTCCGATAATTGCATCTTGAAAGCATGTTATGACGAATGTGTGAGTGAAAATGATGTATGAATGAGTAATATAAAACAAGAGTTGTCAATATTAGATCTTGAGTATTTATTTGAAAATGATCTTCCTGCTAGTGCTGCGTATAATAGAATAAAACAGAGGTTATTAGATGTAAATAAACAAGAAATTTTAAGCAGAATTAAAGACTCTTCTAAAGGATAGTTGTACCAATATCTTACTGATAACTTTAATTTGCAATATTATTTATGTAAGCCAATTGAAACGAAATACACACGTTTAATTACAAAGTTTAGACTATCTGCACATAATCTTAATATAGAAACTCGGCGTCGTAGAAATATTGGAAGAAGAAATAGAGTGTGCATCAGATGTTATGGAGAAGATATTGAAGATGAATTTCATTTTATTTTAAAATGCCCATTTTATGAGGAATAAAGGAGAAAATATATAAAAAGGTTTTACCACAGACGTCCAAGTGTTTTCAAATTAATCAAACTTTTGAGTGTAAACAATGTAAAGGAACTTTGTAATTTGGGAAAATATTTGTTTTATGCTACCAAAAAACGTGAAAATCTCTAATAATGCCAACTCTTTTTGCTAGGATCATGTATACAGCTATATACATATAGGGTTCGAAAGGAGTTAGGGCTGACGGGAGATCACGGTCTAAATGGACCTAGTGCTTAATCAATAAATTGGTGAATATTTATGATTTTTTTTCTTTCTTTCTTTCTTTTTTCTTTATTTCTTTCTGTCTTTCTTTCTTTCTTTCTTTCACAACCATCTATAAAACACCACTCTTCACAGCCCCTCAACACCAGCTCGCCTATCATGATGCAATGTGCCCTTGTTGCCGATCTGCAGTGTAAGTAAAGTTACCACGACGCGCCTTAACCCTATGTCGATCTGTAGTGTAAGTAAAGTTAAGACGACGCGCAATACCCCTGTGTCGATCTGTAGTGTAAGTAAAATTATCACGAGGCGCCTTACCCCTGTGTAGATCTGTAGTGTAAGTAAAGTTATCAGGACGCGCCTTACCCCTGTGTCGATCAGTAGTGTAAGTAAAGTTACCACGACGCGCCTTACCCCTGTGTCGATCTGTAGTGTAAGTAAAATTATCACGACGCGCCATACCCTTTGTCGATCTGTAGTGTAAGTAAAATTATAACGACGCGCCTTCCCCTGTGACGATCTGTAGTGTAAGTAAAATTAAGACGTTATCACGATCTATAGTGTAAGTAAAATTATCACGACGCGCCTTACCCCTGTGTCGATCTTTAGTGTAAGTAAAGTTATCACGACGAGCCTTACCCCTGTGTCGATCTGCAGTGTAAGTAAAGTTACCACGATGCGCCTTACCCATGTGTCGATCTGTAGTGTACGTAAAATTATAACGATTTGCATTACCCCTGTGTCTATCTGTATTGTAAGTAAAGTTACCATGACGCGCCTAACCCCTGTGTTGATCTGTAGTGTCAGTAAAATTATAACGACGCGTCTTTCCCCTGTGTCGATCTGTAGTGTAAGTAAAGTTATCACGACGCGCCTTACCCCTGTGTCGGTGTGTAGTGTAAGTAAAGTTACAAAGACGCGCCATACCCCTGAGTCGATCTATAGTGTAAGTAAAATTATAACGACGCGCCTTACCGCCTGTGTCGATCTGTTGTGTAAGTAAAGTTATCACGACGCTCATTACCACTGTGTCGATCTGTATTGTAAGTAAAGTTATTACGACGCTCATTACCCCTTTGTCGATCTGTAGTGTAAATAAAATTATAACGACGCGCCTTACCCCTGTGTCGATCTGTAGTGTAAGGAAAATTATAATGACGCGCCTTACCCCTGTGTCGGTGTGTAGTGTAAGTAAAGTTACCAAGACGCGCCATACCCCTGTGTAGATCTGTAATGTAAGTAAAATTATCACGACGCGCCTTACCCCTGTGTCGATCTGTCGTGTAAGTAAAGTTACCACGACGCGCTTTACCCTGTGTCCATCTGCATTGTAAGTAAAATTATCACGAGGCGCCATACCCTATGTCGATCTGTAGTGTAAGTAAAATTATTACGACGCGTCTTAACCCTGTGTCGATCTGTAGTGTAAGTAAAGTTATCACGACGCGCCTTACCCTTGTGTCGATCTGTAGTGTAAGTAAAATTATCACGACGCGTCTTACCCCTGTGTCGATCTGCAGTGTAAGTAAAATTATAACGAAGTGCCTTACCCTTGTGTCGATCTGCAGTGTAAGTAAAGTTACCACGATGCGCCTTACCCATGTGTCGATCTGTAGTGTAAGTAAAATTATAACGACGTCCCTTAACCCTGTGTCTATCTGTAGTGTAAGTAAAGTTACCACGACGCGCCTAACCCCTGTGTTGATCTGTAGTGTAAGGAAAGTTACCACGAAGCGTCTTACCCCTGTGTCGATCTGCATTGTAAGTAAAATTATCACGACGCGCCATACCCTATGTGGATCTGTAGTGTAAGTAAAATTATTACAACGCGTCTTACCCCTGTGTCGATCTGTAGTGTAAGTAAAGTTATCACGACGCGCCTTACCCTTGTGTCGATCTGTAGCGTAAGTAAAATTATCACGACGCGTCTTACCCCTGTGTCGATCTGCAGTGTAAGTAAAATTATAACGAAGTGCCTTACCCCTATGTCGATCTGCAGTGTAAGTAAAATTATCACGACGCGCATTACTCCTGTGTCGATCTGTAGTGTAAGTAAAATTATCACCACGCGCCTTACCCCTGTGTCGATCTGTAGTGTAAGTAAAATTATAACGACGTGCTTTACCCCTGTGTTGATCTGTAGTGTAAGTAAAGTTATCACGAAGCGTCTTACCCCTGTTTCGATCAGTAGTGGAAGTAAAATTATCAAGACGCGCCTTACCCCTGTTTCGATCTGTAGTGTAAGTAAAGATATCACGACGCGCCATACCCCTGTGTCGATATGTAGTGTAAGTAAAGTTATCACGACGCGCCTTACCCATGTGTCGATCTGTAGTGTAAGGAAAGTTACCACGAAGCGCCTTACCCCTGTGTCGATCTGTAGTGTCAGTAAAATTATAACGACGCGTCTTTCCCTTGTGTCGATCTGTAGTGTAAGTAAAGTTATCACGACGCGCCTTACCCCTGTGTCGATCTGTAGTGTAAGTAAAATGATCACGACGCGCATTACTCCTGTGTCGATCTGTACTGTAAGTAAAATTATCACGACGCGCCTTACCCCTGTGTCGATCTGTAGTGTAAGTAAAATTATAACGACGTGCCTTACCCCTGTGTTGATCTGTAGTGTAAGTAAAGTTATCACGAAGCGTCTTACCCCTGTTTCGATCGGTAGTGGAAGTAAAATTATCACGACGCGCCTTACCCCTGTTTCGATCTGTAGTGTAAGTAAAATTATAATGACGCGCCTTACCCCTGTGTCGGTGTGTAGTGTAAGTAAAGTTACCAAGACGCGCCATACCCCTGTGTCGATATGTAGTGTAAGTAAAGTTATCACGACGCGCCTTACCCATGTGTCGATCTGTAGTGTAAGTAAAATTATCACGACGCGGCATACCCTTGTGTGGATCTGTAGTGTCAGTAAAATTATAACGACGCGCCTTACCCCTGTGTCGATCTGTAGTGTAAGTAAAATTATCACGACGTGCTTTACCCCTGTGTTGATCTGTAGTGTAAGTAAAGTTATCACGAAGCGTCTTACCCCTGTTTCGATCAGTAGTGGAAGTAAAATTATCAAGACGCGCCTTACCCCTGTGTCGATCTGTAGTGTAAGTAAAGTTATCACGACGCGACTTACCCCTGTGTCGATCAGTAGAGTAAGTAAAGTTACCACGAAGCGTCTTACCCCTGTGTCGATCTGTAGTGTCAGTAAAATTATAACGACGCGCCTTACCCTTGTGTCGATCTGTAGTGTAAGTAAAATTATCACGACGCGCCTTACTCCTGAGTCGATCTGTAGTGTAAGTAAAATTATAACGACGTGCCTTACCCCTGTGTCGATCTGTAGTGTAAGTAAAATGATCACGACGCGCATTACTCCTGTGTCGATCTGTACTGTAAGTAAAATTATCACGACGCGCCTTACCCCTGTGTCGATCTGTAGTGTAAGTAAAATTATAACGACGAGCCTTACCCCTGTGTTGATCTGTAGTGTAAGTAAAGTTATCACGAAGCGTCTTACCCCTGTTTCGATCGGTAGTGGAAGTAAAATTATCACGACGCGCCTTACCCCTGTTTCGATCTTTAGTGTAAGTAAAATTATAATGACGCGCCTCACCCCTGTGTCGGTGTGTAGTGTAAATAAAGTTACCAAGACGCGCCATACCCCTGTGTCGATATGTAGTGTAAGTAAAGTTATCACGACGCGCCTTACCCATGTGTCGATCTGTAGTGTAAGTAAAATTATCACGACGCTCATTACTCCTGTGTCGATCTGTAGTGTAACTAAAGTTATCACGACGCGACATACCCCTGTGTCGATCTGTAGTGTAAGTAAAATTATCACGATGCGCCTTACCTCTGTGTCGATCTGTCGTGTAAGTAAAGTTAACACGACGCGCCTTACTCCTGTATCGATCTGTAGTGTAAGTAAAATTATCACGACGCGCCTTATCCCTGTGTCGATCTGTAGTGTAAGTAAAATTATCACGACGCGCCTTACCGCCTGTGTCGATCTGTTGTGTAAGTAAAGTTATCACGATGCTCATTACCCCTGTGTCGATCTGTAGTGTAAGTAAAATTATAACGACGCGCCTTACCCCTGTGTCGATCTGTAGTGTAAGTAAAATTATCACGACGCTCATTACCCCTGTGTCGATCTGTTGTGTATGTAAAGTTACCACGACGCGCCTTACCCCTGTGTCGATCTGTATGTAAGTAAAATTATCACGACGCGTCTTACCCCTGTGTCGATCTGTAGTGTAAGTAAAATTATCACGACGCGCATTACTCCTGTGTCGATCTGTAGTGTAAGTAAAATTATCACGACGCGCATTACCCCTGTGTCGATCTGTAGTGTAAGTAAAATTACCACGACGCGCCTTACCCCTGTGTCGATCTGCAGTGTAAGTAAAATTATAATGACGCGCCTTACCCCTGTGTCGATATGTAGTGTCACGATTACCCCTGTGTCGATCTGTATTGTAAGTTAATTTATCACGACGCACCTTACCCCTGTGTCGATCTGTAGTGTAAGTAAAGTTATAACGACGCGCCTTACCCCTGTGTCGATCTGTACTTTAATTAAAATTATCACCACGAGCCTTACTCCTGTGTCGATCTGTACTGTAAGTAAAATTATCACGACGCGCCTTACCCCTGTGTCGATCTGTAGTGTAAGTAAAGTTATCACGACGCGCCTTACCCCTGTGTCGATCGGTAGTGTAAGTAAAGTTATCACGACGCGCCTTACCCCTGTGTCGATCTGAAGTGTAAGTAAAATTATCACGACGCGCCTTACCCCTGTGTCGATCTGTAGTGTAAGTAAAGTTATCACGACGCGCCTTACCCCTGTGTCGATCGGTAGTGTAAGTAAAGTTATCACGACGCGCCATACCCCTGTGTCGATCTGTAGTGTAAGTAAAATGATCACGACGCGCATTACTCCTGTGTCGATCTGTACTGTAAGTAAAATTATCACGACGCGCCTTACCCCTGTGTCGATCTGTAGTGTAAGTAAAGTTATCACGACGCGCCTTACCCCTGTGTCGATCTGTAGTGTAAGTAAAGTTACCACGAAGCGTCTTACCCCTGTGTCGATCTGTAGTGTAAGTAAAATTATAACGACGCGCCTTACCCCTGTGTCGATATGTAGTGTAAGTAAAGTTATCACGAAGCGTCTTACCCATGTGTCGATCTGTAGTGTAAGTAAAATTATCACGACGCGGCATACCCTTGTGTGGATCTGTAGTGTCAGTAAAATTATAACGACGCGCCTTACCCCTGTGTCGATCTGTAGTGTAAGTAAAATTATCACGACGCGCCTTACCTATGTGTCGATCTGTAGTGTAAGTAAAGTTATCACGACGCGCCTTACCCCTGTGTCGATCTGTAGTGTAAGTAAAATTATCACGACGCGCCTTACCCCTGTGTCGATCTGTAGTGTAAGTAAAATTATCACGACGCGCCTTACGCATGTGTCGATCTGTAGTGTAAGTAAAGTTATTACGACGCTCATTACCACTGTGTCGATCTGTATGTAAGTAAAATTATCACGACGCGCCTTACCCCTGTGTCGATCTGTAGTGTAAGTAAAATTATCACGACGCGCCTTACCCCTGTGTCGATCTGTAGTGTAAGTAAAGTTATCACGACGCGCCTTACCCCTGTGTCGATCTGTCGTGTAAGTAAAGTTAACACGACGCGCCTTACTCCTGTATCGATCTGTAGTGTAAGTAAAATTATCACGACGCGCCTTATCCCTGTGTCGATCTGTAGTGTAAGTAAAATTATCACGACGCGCCTTACGCATGTGTCGATCTGTAGTGTAAGTAAAGTTATTACGACGCTCATTACCCCTTTGTCGATCTGTAGTGTAAATAAAATTATAACGACGCGCCTTACCCCTGTGTCGGTCTTTAGTGTAAGTAAAATTATCACGACGCTCATTACCCCGGTGTCGATCTGTAGTGTAAGTAAAGTTATCACGACGCGCCTTACCCCTGTGTCGATCTGTTGTGTATGTAAAGTTACCACGACGCGCCTTACTCCTGTGTCGATCTGTATGTAAGTAAAATTATCACGACGCGTTATACCCTATGTCGATCTGTAGTGTAAATGAAATGATCACGACGCGCCTTACCCCTGTGTCGATCGGTAGTGTAAGTAAAGTTATCACGAAACGCATTACCCCTGTGTCGATCTGCAGTGTCAGTAAAATTACCACGACGCGCCTTACCCCTGTGTCGATCTGCAGTGTAAGGAAAATTATAATGACGCGCCTTACCCCTGTGTCGATATGTAGTGTAAGTAAAGTTATCACGAGGCGCCTTCCCCTGTGTCGATCTGTAGTGTAAGTAAAATTATCACGATGCGCCTTACCTCTGTGTCGATCTGTCGTGTAAGTAAAGTTAACACGACGAGCCTTACTCCTGTATCGATCTGTAGTGTAAGTAAAGTTATAACGACGCGCCTTATCCCTGTGTCGATCTGTAGTGTAATTAAAATTATCACGACGCGTCTTATGCCTGTGTCGATCTGAAGTGTAAGTAAAATTATCACGACGCTCATTACCCCGGTGTCGATCTGTAGTGTAAGTAAAGTTATCACGACGCGCCTTACCCCTGTGTCGGTCTTTAGTGTAAGTAAAATTATCACGACGCTCATTACCCCGGTGTCGATCTGTAGTGTAAGTAAAGTTATCACGACGCGACATACCCCTGTGTCGATTTGTAGTGTAAGTAAAATGATCACGACGCGCCTTACCCCTGTGTCGATCTGTTGTGTATGTAAAGTTACCACGACGCGCCTTACCCCTGTGTCGATCTGTATGTAAGTAAAATTATCACGACGCGTTATACCCTATGTCGATCTGTAGTGTAAATGAAATGATCACGACGCGCCTTACCCCTGTGTCGATCTGTAGTGTAAGTAAAGTTATCACGACGCGCCTTACCCCTGTGTCGATCGGTAGTGTAAGTAAAGTTATTACGACGCTCATTACCCCTTTGTCGATCTGTAGTGTCAGTAAAATTACCACGACGCGCCTTACCCCTGTGTCGATCTGCAGTGTAAGGAAAATTATAATGACGCGCCTTACCCCTGTGTCGATATGTAGTGTAAGTAAAATTATCACGACGCGCCTTACCCCTGTGTCGATATGTAGTGTAAGTAAATTTATCACGACGCGCCTTACCCCTGTGTCGATCTGTAGTGTAAGTGAAAGTTATCACGACGCGCCTTACCCCTGTTTCGATCTGTAGTGTAAGTAAAATTATCACGACGCGCCTTACCCCTGTGTCGATCTGTAGTGTAAGTAAAATTATCACGACGCGCCTTACCGCCTGTGTCGATCTGTTGTGTAAGTAAAGTTATCACGATGCTCATTACCCCTGTGTCGATCTGTAGTGTAAGTAAAATTATAACGACGCGTTACCCCTGTGTCGATCTGTTACCGACCTGTGTGTCGATCTGTAGTGTAAGTAAAGTTATCACGACGCGCCTTACCCATGTGTCGATCTGTAGTGTAAGTAAAATTATCACGACGCTCATTACTCCTGTGTCGATCTGTAGTGTAAGTAAAATTATAACGACGAGCCTTACACCTGTGTCGATCTGTAGTGTAAGTAAAATTATCACGACGCGCCTGTGTGTCGATCTGTAGTGTAAGTAAAATTATAACGACGCGCCTTACTCCTGTGTTGATCTTTAGTGTAAGTAAAATTATCACGACGCGCCTTACCCCTTTGTCGATCTGTAATGTAAGTGAAATTATCACGACGCACCTTACCCCTGTGTCGATCTGTAGTGTAAGTAAAGTTATAACGACGCGCCTTATCCCTGTGTCGATCTGTAGTGTAATTAAAATTATCACGACGCGTCTTATGCCTGTGTCGATCTGAAGTGTAAGTAAAATTATCACGACGCTCATCTGTAGTGTAAGTAAAGTTATCACGACGCGCCTTACCCCTGTGTCGATCGGTAGTGTAAGTAAAGTTATCACGACGCGCCTTACCCCTGTGTCGATATGTAGTGTAAGTAAAGTTATCACGAGGCGCCTTCCCATGTGTCGATCTGTAGTGTAAGTAAAATTATCACGACGCGCCTTACCGCCTGTGTCGATCTGTTGTGTAAGTAAAGTTATCACGATGCTCATTACCCCTGTGTCGATCTGTAGTGTAAGTAAAATTATGTCATCTGAAGGAAAATTATAATGACGCGCCTTACCCCTGTGTCGATCTGTAGTGTAAGTAAAGTTATCACGACGCGCCTTACCCCTGTGTCGATCTGTAGTGTAAGTAAAATTATCACGCGCGCCATACCCTGTGTCGATCTGTAGTGTAAGTAAAGTTATCACGACGCGCCTTACCCCTGTGTCGATCTGTAGTGTAAGTAAAATTATCACGACGCGCATTACCCCTGTGTCGATCTGTAGTGTAAGTAAAATTATCACGACGCGCCTTACCCCTGTGTCGATCTGTAGTGTAAGTAAAGTTATCACGACGCGCCTTACCCCTGTGCCGATCTGTAGTGTAAGTAAAATTATCACGATGCGCCTTACCCATGTGTCGATCTGTAGTGTAAGTAAAATTATAACAACGGGCCTTACCCCTGTGTCGATCTGTAGTGTAAGTAAAGTTATCACGACGCGCCATACCCTATGTCGATCTGTAGTGTAAGTAAAATTATAACGACGCGCCATACCCTATGTCGATCTGTAGTGTAAGTAAAATTATCACGACGCACCTTACCCCTGTGTCGATCTGTAGTGTAAGTAAAATTATCACGACGCGCCTTACCCCTGTGTCGATCTGTTGTGTATGGTATGTAAAGTTACCACGACGCGCCATACCCCTGTGTCGATCTGTAGTGTAAGTAAAGTTATCACGACGCGCCTTACCCCTGTGTCGATCTGACACGACGCGCCTTACCCCTGTGTCGATCTGCAGTGTAAGTAAAATTATTACGACGCGGCATACCCTATGTCGATCTGTAGTGTAAGTAAAATTATAACGACGCGCCTTACCCCTGTGTCGACGCGCCTTACCCCTGTGTCGATTTGTAGTGTAAGTAAAGTTACCACGACGCGCCTTACCCCTGTGTCGATCTGCATTGTAAGTGAAATTATCACGACGCGCCATACCCTATGTCGATCTGTTAAAATTCAGAATATCACAATCGACGTGACTCACTGATTTCAGAGTGATATTATATACCCTATTTATAATAACTTTTAGATGTTATTTTTTAAATGCCGATAATTGACTGAGAAATATTTGATACGCTATGTACATGTGTTATTAAAAATAAGGCGCCCGTCGATCTTTTCTTTCAAGCTGAATGCTGTATAGTTGTAGAGGTCTAACAAAAGCTGATTTAACAAGCAAGAGTAGAATGACCAGTGTAAACGTTCACAGTTCTATAGATAATGACTGGTGTTCTATAGGTAACGACTGGTGTTAATGTTTACAGTTCTATAGGTAATGACTGGTGTTAATGTGTACAGTTCTATAGGTAACGACAGTTCTATAGGTAACGACTGATGTTAATGTGTACAGTTCTATAGGTAACGACTGGTGTTAATGTTTACAGTTCTATAGGTAATGACTGGTGTTAATGTGTACAGTTCTATAGGTAACGAAAGGTGTTAATGTTTACAGTTCTATAGGTAACGAAAGGTGTTAATGTTTACAGTTCTATAGGTAACGACTGATGTTAATGTGTACAGTTCTATAGGTAATGACTGGTGTTAATGTGTACAGTTCTATAGGTAATGACTGGTGTTAATGTGTACAGTTCTATAGGTAACGACTGGTGTTAATGTGTACAGTTCTATAGGTAACGACTGGTGTTAATGTTTACAGTTCTATAGGTAACGACTGATGTTAATGTGTACAGTTCTATAGGTAACGACTGGTGTTAATGTGTACAGTTCTATAGGTAACGAAAGGTGTTAATGTTTACAGTTCTATAGGTAACGACTGATGTTAATGTGTACAGTTCTATAGGTAACGACTGATGTTAATGTGTACAGTTCTATAGGTAACGACTGGTGTTAATGTGTACAGTTCTATAGGTAACGACTGGTGTTAATGTGTACAGTTCTATAGGTAACGACTGGTGTTAATGTGTACAGTTCTATAGGTAACGACTGGTGTTAATGTGTACAGTTCTATAGGTAACGACTGGTGTTAATGTGTACAGTTCTATAGGTAACGACTGGTGTTAATGTGTACAGTTCTATAGGTAACGAAAGGCGTTAATGTGTACAGTTCTATAGGTAATGACTGGTGTTAATGTGTACAGTTCTATAGGTAATGACTGGTGTTAATGTGTACAGTTCTATAGGTAACGACTGGTGTTAATGTGTACAGTTCTATAGGTAACGACTGGTGTTAATGTGTACAGTTCTATAGGTAACGACTGGTGTTAATGTGTACAGTTCTATAGGTAATGACTGGTGTTAATGTGTACAGTTCTATAGATAATGACTAGTGTTAATGTGTACAGTTCTATAGGTAACGACTGATGTTAATGTGTACAGTTCTATAGGTAACGACTGATGTTAATGTGTACAGTTCTATATAGGTAACGACTGGTGTTAATGTGTACAGTTCTATAGGTAATGACTGGTGTTAATGTGTACAGTTCTATAGGTAATGACTGGTGTAATGACTGGTGTTAATGTGTACAGTTCTATAGGTAACGACTGGTGTTAATGTGTACAGTTCTATAGGTAATGACTGGTGTTAATGTGTACAGTTCTATAGATAATGACTGGTGTTAATGTGTACAGTTCTATAAGTGATGACTGGTGTTAATGTTTACAGTTCTATATAGGTAACGACTGGTGTTAATGTGTACAGTTCTATAGGTAATGACTGGTGTTAATGTGTACAGTTCTATAGGTAACGACTGGTGTTAATGTGTACAGTTCTATAGGTAATGACTGGTGTTAATGTGTACAGTTCTATAATGACTGGTGTTAATGTTTACAGTTCTATAGGTAACGAAAGGCGTTAATGTGTACAGTTCTATAGGTAATGACTGGTGTTAATGTGTACAGTTCTATAGGTAATGACTGATGTTAATGTGTACAGTTCTATAGGTAATGACTGATGTTAATGTGTACAGTTCTATAGGTAACGACTGGTGTTAATGTGTACAGTTCTATAGGTAATGACTGGTGTTAATGTGTACAGTTCTATAGATAATGACTAGTGTTAATGTGTACAGTTCTATAGGTAACGACTGGTGTTAATGTGTACAGTTCTATAGGTAACGACTGATGTTAATGTGTACAGTTCTATAGGTAATGACTGGTGTTAATGTGTACAGTTCTATAGGTAACGACTGGTGTTAATGTGTACAGTTCTATAAGTGATGACTGGTGTTAATGTGTACAGTTCTATAGGTAACGACTGGTGTTAATGTGTACAGTTCTATAAGTGATGACTGGTGTTAATGTTTACAGTTCTATAGGTAACGACTGGTGTTAATGTTTACAGTTCTATAGGTAATGACTGGTGTAATGTGTACAGTTCTATAGGTAACGACTGATGTTAATGTTTACAGTTCTATAGGTAATGACTGGTGTTAATGTGTACAGTTCTATAGGTAATGACTGGTTTTAATGTTTACAGTTCTATAGGTAATGACTGGTGTTAATGTGTACAGTTCTATAGGTAATGACTGGTTTTAATGTTTACAGTTCTATAGGTAATGACTGGTGTTAATGTTTACAGTGCTATAGGTAACGACTGGTGTTAATGTTTTCAATCACAAAAATATATATCAAAGTATATTCAAGTGATTCAAACAAGTTCTGTTTATTCTAGACGAAAATAGTAAGTTATGTAATTTGTTAGTAGTCATTCGGTGATGCTGACACCCATCATCTTCAGATATTATTTATTGTGTTAATTCGCCTACCAATGTATTATGCTATGGATTCGCCTGATATATAAAACCTCAAGTGCAATACACCCTGAAGCGTTTTTCATTGGCTGCTCCACTCAGAAATCGATTGTGGTGTCATGATACGAACAATGACGTTACGTCATGATTGTATGGAAAATGGCGGGACAAAAGGGCTGTCTCATGTCTCTCTTGTCCTTCACATTTGAACTTTCAAAAAAATTGTTAAAATATAACTTTGCTGAGTTATGTGATAAAATGTAGCTCAGATTTGTTTTTATTTAAAGTTAATTGGTGACAAGGGTATAATGGTTTAAGGTGGAATGGGGTTCTACCTAAAATTCGCTGTTTATTGTTGGTAGAGAATGCTCCCCGTATTCTTGTCGTTCATGGTGGTGGTAATGACATTGGTTCTAGTGTAACGGGTGTTCATTTAAGAAAAGCCATTGTCAGGGACCTTGAGGAAATAAGTAGAATGTTACCAAATACCCAAATAGTGTGGTCCAGTATTTTACCTCGTATAAAGTGGAGGGGGAAGTTTCTCACAAGTCTTTGGAAATAGTTCGTCGGATAATCAACAGGGAGGCTAAGGCCTCCTTACAAAAGTTTAATGGAAGGATAGTTGAGTATCCTGAGTTGGTTGACACAAATGTTGAGCTTTATTGTGATGATACTCACTTGAGTATGATTGGTTGTGATATTTTTTGTACAGGCTGCAGAGAGCGTTATTGGAGATCTTATGGATTAGGTAATTTATGTTTCAAACCATTACTTGGCCTTACTCCTGTAGGTCAATTATGAATAACAGTGGTTTGGTGTGGTCAATGTGTGTTGACAGTGTTAATGGTTTACCTGGTACAATGTGTTGTTGGGACCAAATATATTTGTTCATTATATGATGGAACAGTATGGATAAAGGGCAATTTTGAATTACTTTTGATTGATTTGTTTGTTGGTCACTGATTGAGTGACAAATTTTTGGGGTCACTGATTGAGTGACAAATTTTTGGGGTCACTGATTGAGTGACAAATTTTTGGGGTCACTGATTGAGTGGCAAATTGTTGTGGTCATTGATTGAGTGACAAATTTTTGGGGTCACTGATTGAGTGGCACATTTTTATGATCACTGATTGAGTGACAAATTTTTGGGGTCATTGATTGAGTGACAACTTATAATTTTCTGGAATTTTATCGTATGAAGTCACCATTGAGTGGCAATTATATAACAGCTGGACCCATACATATAACGTACTTTATATGTAAGGATGCTTGATTGTAGTTGTCATATAACAAACTTACTGGAAAGGTCGGTAACAACTTTGGACAATCAAGTTTAGCAATTGCGATGTTTTCATGTATGGGTCCTTCTGCTGTTATTGTATTTGGGGGCAATTTATTGTTGTGGCCTAAATTATATCATTTCAATCATTGTCAGTCTTCAAGTTTATCCACTAGTTTGCTGAGCTGTTTATCAAATTTTATTTGCTTGAATATCAAGTACAAGAGGGACTGAAACAGGTTCTCTCGCAATTTCGGTGGCGGAGCTAGATTTGTAATCTAGCTTTTGGCATAAATTCGCGATCACCTTTTTCTAGCTCAGCTCAGAGGAAAAATGACACACCTCAATTTTCAAGTTTGCTATAAAGTTTTTGGGTGATTCAGTGTTCCCACTGGTCACTCCAAATTATTTTGTATACCACGACAATAACTTGCCAAACCAAATAAATATAAATTCAAATGTATTTCCTGTGTTACTTGATTTGTGACTATTTGATAATAAGTTTTAAAATTTCATTTTCAAACAATTTATCTTAATGTCAAAAATTCAAGTCTGTTATGATTTTGCAGGTTTTATAACCCGAAGGTAAAAAGGCTAATCCGGAAATTGCGGTCCGCCTTCCGTTAATTTTATTTCAAATTAGACATCACCGTGGTACTTCCTTTTAATCGGTTTTTGAAGCAGGAAGGTGGGAAAAGAATTCGAGGCGGCAAAATTTCAAGTTACCCACCCTCCCTTCTCAATGCAGGTATTTTCTGGCGCCAGTTTTATTTCTAATTACATTTGCTGTTTTGAACACTGATCGTCTTGGTATTGGTCTTTAGCTGATTCCTTTGGACAGTTTGGTGGAAATTGTGTCAGAGACTGTTTTATGTCTGACTGTGTATGCCTAGCATGTGGCATAAATTCGCGATCACCTTTTTCTAGCTCAACTCAGAGGTAAAATGACACACCTCAATTTTCAAGTTTGCTATAAAGTTTTTGGGTGATTCAGTGTTCCCACTGGTCACCCCAAATTATTTTGTATACCACCTTTGTACTCCCTTCGCGCGCATAGACAATGCAGGTATTTTCTACCGGTGTAAACAGCATGTGAGGGTAGCGGTATCTCAGTATATTATTTCTAATTACATTTGCTGTTTTGAACATATATGTTGTTAAACTGTTGTGTAGATAAACAGCGAGGTTTCATATTATTGTCTTTTATAGATATCCACCCGGTACAGGTGTGTACAGTCTTTGTATTGTTTAGATTCCTTTGGTTGTATTATAATTATTTATTATCATATATGTTTGTAAATATAGATATAATATATAATAAAGGAATATACAGTGTGTCAGAGACTGTTTTATGTTTACTGACTGTGTATGCCTATTATTGCATGTGGCATAATAATTATATCTATTGTAGTTTAACCCAGTAGAGAGGGATAACTGCCAGAGGTCACCTTTTTCTAGCTCACAGCCAGCACTTATGATGAGGATAGACAGTGTTCAGGTAAAATGACACACCTCAATTTGTTTCAAGTTTGCTATAAAGTTTTTGGGTGGATATCAGCCCATCAGTATACACTGTGTTGTTACTTTGTATATATCTTATGCCTTTAATCCAACCATTGTTAATAGTGTATAGTGTAATTAAATATTGTAAATAATGTAAATACTCTGTGTTGTGTTGCTTTACCGTCATCAGAGTGGACAATATGCTCATCCCGTTACAACCATGACAATAACTTGCCAAACCAAATAAATATAAATTCAAATGTATTTCCTGTGTTACTTGATTTGTGACTATTTGATAATTTGTCTCAAAGTTTTAAGTGTTGCTCGTCAAGGCTAGGGCAAAATTGTGTCATTAATCTCATGAAATGAAAACTTATCTCAGATCCTATATGTATTTACCCATGTTGGTTAAAGTACGTACCCATAAACATGCGTTGAGCATGCATGCATGAGATTAACGATTTGGATTTTGCCTTTCCTGTTTTCCCATTAAGGTTAATGAGTAACACCTTCACAAGCACAAATCTACGTCATCATCTCAATAAAAACGAGTGTATAATGTATTGCAGTCTAGATTTTACTCTTCTTCAGTTTCATGTATTTGGACAGTTGTCTAAATTTCACATTTACTAAGCACCATCGACCATCGGTACACCGGATATAGCTATGCGCTAAATATATGATAAATATTTTTTTTTTTTTTTTTTAAATGGAAGAAAAAGAAAAAAGACAGTGGTGCCAGGAGGTAAGACAACTGTTGTTTTTATTTATCTGAGATAACAGCTTCAGGGAGCTCTACAATACCATTGGAACAACCGACTAAGAAATTTGAATGTGTAATTATAACATTATTTGGAATAGCGTGTGGGATATACATGCCCGGGTGTCATGAAGTTGGATGGTAACAGAAATTTTTGTTTGTGTTGAAATAATTGATAAGATTGAAATTCAAATCATCTGTTTTGCACAGAAGTATTTACATAGAATCATAAATAGCAAATAATCCGGACTGCTGAGATCTAAATCAGTTACTTTTATTAACAGACATAGGTTTACGACTTACAGTTTGTATACGGATACATACCTACTGAAATCCGAATCAAAATATACCTGTAAGGAAATGTTCTTAGTATTTACACCCGCTCTTCATGTAGTTGATTTCTTACGTATTAATATGTTTCAGATGGATAATCTTATATGTGTTTACGTCTAGCGTAACGACAGGAAAGCAGTAAAGCATGTCATGTCTGGGCGACGATGGGGACTTATGGTTAAGGAGACATAGCGGGGGGTGTTGGCGAATCGCTGAGTTCTACATAATTAGTGTACATGTATTGACAAATTGAAACACAATTATTGACTAAAAATAACAACAATTTGATGAACTTAATTGGAATATTATACTGCCAATCTCGTAAAACAAAAACTATCAAAATATAATATATTGAAAAAATACCTCTTGTTGACATTTAAAGGGACGTAACTCAAGCAACAGTCATCACATCAGTCAACTAACTAATGATGGTGAAATGTATCAAAACAGTACTAAAAGACTTTGTTAAATGTGTTGTAACATATTACACATGACAAGCATCATTTCAAACAATGAACATTCAGAACAATATCACTAATTGAATTTTGTCTATCTGATATCGATTCAATACTCAATACAAAGCAACAGGAGTGCCCTTAGTTCCAAAGACTTGCAAAAAATCAAAAAGTTTAATGAAACTCTCGTCAAACTTATCCAAAATAATTCAATTTCGCAAAACTTTGACGAAAGAAAACCTTTAATGGAGAATTTACTAGTAGACAGAACAGTAATCTCCCTCTCACGTTCATAATTCTATTCAAGGTTCCCATGTTATTCATCATACTCCATGTGTGTTTCTCCTACACGTCAACATGTCTTGTTCACAACACAAGATGCACTAGCAACTGGCTAGACCCTTTGTTGCACAGATTACTCGTGAATGAAATGTTTTGTCCTGTTTTATTCCACTAACGTGTAGCGATTGACATGTCTTGTAGAATTTAGCGAACGTCACAAACAAAACTGGCCTCTTTTGTAGGAACGTTGTCGAGGATCCTTCAACAGGCTTTGCTGGTGTAATGCGTTTTGTGTGGCCATGTGTATTCTTAAAATATTTGTTATATTCCGTTTGTCCCTCCTGCGGTATTGATATTGGCGGTATGCACACCAATCCTCCTTCTCTACCACGGATATACATGTTTCTAACACCAATAACCCAAATTAAGGAATAGATAAATAAAAAAACAAGATTGATTCTTAAGTAAGTAGGATTTACACAAGAGATTTATGTGTGAAGCTTGATACAATCCTTACACCGTACACATTGTACCCGTTCAATTATGCCAGTGAAACATTCTAAAATTGCTACATGTCAGTTTGGTAACACTAAATAGCAGTTGTCCGTGTCGGTGATATAAACACGAAGACAATTTAAGCTGAATATTTGACATGAAATGAAACTATTTGCTAGTTTTGAGTTCTCTCAAGGACTTTATAATGACGCATTAAAATTTCACAGTTGGTATTTCAAAAGTAGCTGCATGACTGTCGGAAACAATGAGACCAGGATTTTGCCGGCAATATTTCGTCAGATAAATAATTACAGCTATTTTCTGACTTCTGTCTCGGGATTTCACGATTCGAGTGTATATATAGGTATATCCGGTGTACCGTTGATAGACGGTGGTAAAACACTGCGGCAAGCGATAGATCAGACGAGAATGATAACGAGGTTATTGTATGGAGGGAAACTCGTCCATACTACAACTAATCCACCACTCCAGATAATGTAGACAAACACATAGTCACAGGGAACAGCAGCACATTCAGGTAGCATTACTGTTTTTGTATAGTTTTGCCTCATATGAAAACTAGTTTCATTATTCCGTTTTCTCATCACTTTAATAATCGGATATTCAATAGAAGACATTTTCTCAGATTCTGAGACCCTTACTATACCAATATTTTCAAAGTGCTTATCTTCTTTATCGTCTTAGAACTATGTTATCATTCATAAAACAACTTTAAAAACTTATTTTCATTCTATTCAAAAAGTCCATTTGATTGGAAATTAAAGTAACAGGTATTTTGAACTCAATCGATTTATTTTTCTGTACGAAATCAGCACCGGAACAAATGAATTCAGTATGTAGTTTGTGTTTGACGATTTATAAATTTTGTCTTTCATTTACAATAACATTTGAATGTCCCAACTCTGAGTACATGTGCACTGAAAGCACGTGTCACGTGACCGTAATCGTGACGGGCGAGAATATAACAGAAACCCGGATGTTCCACGCTGGTGATCAGTGATGAAAGTTATTATCCGTGAAATCACCAAACTTCAGTCACGCAATATGATCGCACGGAGACATGAATGAGTCAGTGTCAGTATTTCTATAAAAATAATGTTAATACTATGGCCTGCAGATATGTCGTTATACTTACGAAATTTTATAATTATGTAAAAATCTTTCAAAACCTGCTTATAAAAAGTGTAAATAAATAAAAAAACAAACAAACAAAAACAAAAAAAGAAGTGTGTATTTTCATATTGATGTAAACGACGATTTAAGTAAAGTTAAAAGTTGTAGTATGTGGTGAACAGAATCTAAATAATCAATCAACATACTAACTTTAACCAATTGCTTTAATTCATTTTTTTTTATATCGTTTTATTTTTTCAAGCATTTTTTACAAATTATATTACAATGTCCTGGGACGCACTCGCGCACACATACAGATCCTCACAACACATCCATACATCATCATCATCATCATCATCATTGTAACGTAGGACGAGCGGCGAGAAGCTATCAGGAAAATTAAACACAATACCGTTATAAAGATTAACAATTTATTTACAACATGAACGTAAACAAAGCACACTCACACATTCCATCAGATTCACACAAAAGATTACAGTTCAGTGTTACACAAAGTCTCTGTTGATCACCCCTCAACGGTCCTTCACACCAGGAATGAAAAGTTCAAGAAAACCCCCAAATCCTGGATTCAATGGAGACAGAGGATTCCTATCCAGACAACTGACGAACTACTACCGCAGTAGTACTCTGGCGCTGTGCGTGCCACACAAAATCTCAAGCAGAGTAGAGCTCACAGTTATTATTCTCTTTATTGCCTCCAGAGATGAAGATTACAGAAGAATGTTGAACATATATACAAAGCGTACGATACATATATAAATGATTACAGAATATGAATAACACAGATACACACTTTATGCTTTAGGAGTAGGCATATCAAGTGCAAATTATCTCACTGATAAAACCGTCGTGGCCTTGATGAGGTAGCTGGTGTCGTTGTGACCGGTGGGAAAAGCTTAAAAGAATAGTAACGAAGATTGACTCGCATACAACACTTGCACATTATTATGACACAATCAACTACTATTATAAATGAAATTATCCCCAGAAATACTCATAAATTACACAGTACATGATACATTTCGAAGAGTTATAAAGGTAATAACACAATGAACGACTAATGCGGGCTCAGAATAACATAACGACCATCTAGCAAACAATGTATGAGACATTATACGGCAACTCACGGCTTCCCTACTTTTTCAAACACGCATACGTTCTCACCTGAGTATTCTATACGCTTATAAAATACATATAACTTATAATAACTGGAAGAAGTTATAGAAACAGCTACAATAATAACATTCCTAGCAAATACTAAGATACAATCTAAGAAAGGACACCCTAGTGTAGCTTTATTCATAAAAACAACAATGCTACGCATGACTGAGCCGCACAAACAACGAGTGTTTATCAAAGATATTTATTAAGAAAAAGGCTAAGAAAGCAATAATGCGAAGAAAGGGATATGAAGATAGACTTACCACAGTCTGCAATCTGTGCCTGTATATTGTCCCTGTAGTGGTTACATCGGGTAAATAACCCGTAAACAACCGCTTGCGGAATTCACGCGACCTCCATGAACTCCCATTCACCTGGTCACACGCACAAGTACGGTCGCTCGACAGGGATAACGAAAATACCGAACGTAGACAACAACATTTACATACATACGACGTGACAATCATCATCATCATAAACGGGCACTATCATTAACATCATCATCAAAAACATGTACTATCATCATCATCATCATCATCATCATCATCATCATCATCATCATCGCCATCATCATCATCAAAAACATCATCATCACTATCATCATCATCATCATCATCATCATCATCATCATCATCATCATCATCATTATCATCAACAACATCATCATCATCATCATCATCATCATCATCATCATCATCATCAACAACATCATCATCATCATCATCATCATCATCATCATCATCATCATCATCATCATCACCAACCTCATCATCAACAAATCATTCAACATCATTTTCATCATGAGCCATCATCCTCATCATAATCATCATCATTTTCAGGGCCATCATCCTCGATGTCACAATCATCCTTAGGAATTTTCATCACCACCATCATTGATACTGCTCTTTACTGCTACATCTCCACGGTTATTTGGCGTTAGCACCATGTCACTCTCATCCTCAAGAAACAAAAACACTATCCTTGTCATTCATAAACTCACCCAGCTTCACATTCATCCTTATTTACAGTTAATACCATCATTGTCATCATCTCATCACTAGCAAACATAATCATGCAGTATCCTCTTCATATTGAGATAACTATTGACATCTATATACAATAATAGATCCTCATCCTCACACACACATACACATCCTTACATACAGAGAGAGAGAGAGAGAGAGAGAGAGAGAGAGAGAGAGAGAGAGAGAGAGAGAGAGAGAGAGAGAGAGAGAGGATCTGTCAGGAGTTCGGTGTTGTTTGTAATAGTTTATCCCATTTTTGTTCCAACTATTGTGAAATTTTACCCTATTTTCATTTCCTTTGTCCATGTAAGTATGTTGTCGTTGTCTATAATGATAGATTTTAAAGCTTGTGCTGATAAAGTTTCTTGTAAACACATTGTTCTGTAGATATATTGTTTCCTAACAAGCAATACAAGATTATCAGTTTTGTAATATATATTTTTATTATTTCTAAAGCCAAATATGCAAGTTTCTTTATTGAAAGTTAAAGGAATGAACATAGCATCAAGCAAAAATTCAAAGTTCTGAATAAAATATTGTACTTCTTTGCACTCCCATAGCAGATGTACTATTGTTTCTGATTCTGTTTTACAGAAAAGCAGTGTGGACTATTATTTAAACCAATTTTAAATAAATATGAATTTGTGGTCAATATGTGTTGATTTATTCTATATTGAAGCCACTGAAGTTTAGAACTTTTAGTAGCTTGGAAAGTAATTATAAATATTCTTTTCCACGTTTCTTCATCTAATTCAAATAAGTCATTCCATTTTCTTTTTCCAGTAGATGTACTTTTGTTTAAAGAAAGGATGTTATAAAAGTCTTTCGATCCCTTATTATTTAAAATCTCCAAATTAGTGGGTATTAATGGGTAAGACAGATGTTCATTTTCTAACTGTGTCTGGGCAATGTAGTCCTTAATAGAATTTATTATGCCATGATATGTAATGAAGTTAGTATTAACATTATACTTATTTATAAATTCTTGAAAAGTATAAAATGTACTGAAGTTTGGCAATTTTATTAGATCATTGATTATAACTATTCCTTTTTTGTACCACTCTTTATAGAACACCATTTTCACATTTACTGTTAATTTTTTATTAAACCATATTGGAGATTTTAATATTGATACACACTTATTTATCAAAGTCTGTTCTTTTTCTTTAAGATATACCCATGATTTGAATACATCTTTCCAAAATTGGTTATTACATTTCATTTCACATTCTCCTATGTATCCTGATCCACAGTTAGCTAAAATGTCTATATCAATGTTTCTGCCAAGGATATGTTGCCATTTACTTGATTTAGCGTATAACCGTCTGATCCATGTTAATTTTAGTGCCCTGATGAAAGAAAGTATATCTATCATTTTCAGACCCCCTTCTCTATAATCTTTTATGATAGTGTCCCTTTTCACTTTGTCTACCTTACTGTTCCAAAGAAAGCTATAGAGTTCTGAGTTTAACTTTTTAATAAATGATAAGTCAGGGTTTGGCAGAGCAATATAAAGTGGTTAAATTGAGAAATCAACAGTGATTTTATTACATGTATTTTACCAATAGGAGTAAGCATTCTTTTATTCCAATTATTTAAGAGAGATTTAAGTCTGACTAATTTCTTATCAAAGTTAATTTTGATCATTTTGTGTAAGTCTATATGGAAATCAATACCTAAAATAGTAAATTGTTTGTTTTCCCAATTTAAGTTCCATTCGGGACAAATTTTTTCCTCACTATATTTCATACATTCTTACCAAATTACTTCTGTTTTACTTCTATTTATTTTTAGCCCAGATATATCTGCAAATTGTTTTAATTCTTCGAGTGTCGCTCTTAAGTAATTTCTGGATCCATCAAGTATAACTGATGTATCATCAGCATATTGAGATAATAGTATGGGAGTTTCTTCTATACTGATCCCCCTAATATCAGCATTATTTCTTATTCGAATTGCTAGCAATTCAGCACATAAAATAAATAAATACGGAGAGATGGGGTCGCCTTGTCGGCATCCACGTTTAATACTGAAAAATGATGATAAATTTCCCCCCTGATTAACAGATGAATTTGAACCATTTCCAAAAATATGAACCCAGTTCCTTATATCATTTCCAAAGTTAAAAAATTCAAGCGCTTTATCTAAAAAAGTTCCAACTCACCGAATTAAAGGCTTTTTCAAAATCTACATTAAGTAACATACCAGGAATATCATTTTCTTCTGCATATTGCATAATGTCATATATAATTCTCGTATCTCCCCCTATATATCTACCTGAGATAAAACCTGACTGATCTATATTAATGAGTTTGTCTAGGACTTTTCTTACTCTATTTGCAATTGTACCTGAAGCAATTTTGTAAGTTGTATTCAGAAGTGAAATAGGTCTCCAATTTATCAAATATTGTCTTGGCTTATCTCCCTTTGGTAAACATGTTATGATTCCTTGTTTTTGAGTTATAGATAAATTTTGAATAAGAAAACCATATTGAATTGACCTTACGACAAAATGGCCTATCTGTTTCCAAAAGCATTTAAAAAATTCAACTGTAAAACCGTCAGAACCTGGACTTTTATTATTTATCATGTTTTTTAGAGTATGAGATGCCTCTTTAAAAGTAATATTACCCTCTATTTTGGCTGTTTCTACAGGATTTAATTTTGGTATATTATTATTGTTAAGGTATTCATTTAAGTTGATGTCATGTAATTCATTGTCTACTGAACACAACTTTTCATAAAATTGTTTCACTTCATTTAAGATTTCTTCTTGTTTTCTAATGATTTCTCCATCTTCCTTTTCTATAACTGGAATAATTTTTGTAACAAAATTTCTATTCTCTAGATTGAAGAAATATCTTGATGGTTTTTCCCTTTCTTCTATCCATTCCACTTTAGACCTCAGAATGCTACCTTTAAGCTTATGCTTTCTTATTGATTCTAATTCTTTTTGACAAACTTCTAGTTCTTCAAAATTAACAACATCTTGTGCTTCTATCTTTTTTATTTTTTGTCTTAGATCTTGCTCTAGATTATTCCTGTTTTTTCTTATAAGAAGCATATGAAATGGTTTTCCCCCTAATTTCAAATAAAAGAGTTTCTAAAAAGAGTCGGTCATTTATTGTAAATTGTATATCTTGGTTTGAAATATTATCTAAACTATCAAGGTTATATATTGGTACAGCATATTGGGTTTTAACATCTATAATATGTTTATTTATTAAATTTAGATAATCCAAATCATGAAGTAGAGAATTATTAAACTTCCATAGGCCTTTGCCTTTCTTAAAATCATTGAATTTTATTGTTATATATGGAATGGAATGATCAGATCGATATCCTGGGTCAATATTAGTTTTTTGTATACAAGATAACAGATTCTCAGAAACTAGAAAATAGTCTAATCTTGCCTGTTTTACTGGACTAGTTCTCCTCCAAGTATATCTTTTACTGTCTGGGTGTTGTTCCCTATATATATATCGACAAGTCCTAGTTCATTTATTATTTCGGTAACTCTATCTCTTGCTTTGGGATTGTTAACTTTTTTATAATTATGACAATCTAAATCGGGGTTCAAGACCAAATTAAAATCTCCACAGATGATAAATGAGTCGTTATTGAAATCGAGAATGGTGTCCAAAACTTTATCATAAAAACTGGGTGTATCTGAATTTGGTCTATATATAGTCATCTGAAATTATGTCAAGCGCTAGGAAATATCCATCTAAACCTTTCTTCTCTTTTAAAATCTTTGCTTCAAAATTATTATTGAATAATATTGCTACCTACCCCCCCCCCCCAACTTGAGTTGGAGTTAAAAGAACTAAAGTAACAAGAAAATCCCCATTCTGTCCGGATCATATTTTCTATATCTGCAGTAAAATGAGTGTTTTGTATGCAATTCATTTTTACATATTAGAAAAAACTCGAAATTGACAACTTTGAAACTTATGACATGGCTAGCCAACTCAACAATTATTCAAAGTCGATCAAGTGTTTCATCAAATTCTATCAGATATCTTGCTTGTGTGTGAGTATAACTTGGAACTAGTCCTAATTTAAATTGTATTCAAATTAACTCAGTTAAACACATGCAGAAATGTAAGAATTTGAGAAACCTTAGTAAGTATTTAATACAAGCTACGTCTGACAGAAAGTCTATCTTAAATATCGGATCAACTCTGTGAATGTTCCACTGTATTTCTTAAACATGTTGATAATACTGTTATCTTCTCTGCCATCTTGTGGTCATTGAATGAAATATTTACATGTATACATGTTGTATCCGGTATGTTATTTGCGTTTGGAAATAAAGAAATTAAACCAAGACAACTAAGAGTGAAATTTGTAATCATGTTATATAGAAGGAAATGTTTCTATGAATGTTTCCGTGATAACGTTATATATCTGAGAACTTCTCTGTGTTTAAGGGTCGTTATAACAGAGGAGATTACCTACACTATTATCCAAATCTCTATTTTTGTAAAACTCTGATGTATGTTTGTATACGTATTGCAATCTAATCGTTTTGATATAATTAGAATATTGCAATAAGTAACAAAATCAAATCAAAATATCTTATCTACTTTTTCAGATGTTTCATAGGACGTAATTAAGATAGATGTGTATATGAAATGTAATAATTATCTTACACATGCATCATGTTAATGAAACCCCCGGAAACTGGAGGACGACATTTCCTGGAGTATGTAACCTTGTTAAAATACCAACCGTAATATAAAACTCGACTAGACAGAAGTACTCTTTGTTTGAGCATCAGACTAATAAACCGGGGCCCTAGGTTCGAATCCTAGTGGCGGCGTTGATTTAGAAATGACATCTGTAACAGATATACCCTGTATTTCAAAATGAATCAAATCAATCTAGGGATCATCATCGATTCACACGATGACGTCATTTACTCATCATTACGATTACCTGACCAACTGACCCGAGAGGAAAGACCACTCATCCTGCGTGTCCAGTGATTAAGAAGGATAACGAAGTAGGATATAGGTTTGGGCAGACAGTACACAATGCGGTACTCATACTGGTAGAACAGAACCGTACAGTCAACATACGATAATACAATATAATACATCGCCAGCACACAGGATCAATACATGTTTATCCGGTACATCGTCAGCACACAGGAGCAATACATGTTTATCCGGTACATCGTCAGCACACAGGAGCAATGCATGTTTATCCGGTACATCGTCAGCACACAGGAGCAATGCATGTTTATCCGGTACATCGTCAGCACACAGGAGCAATGCATGTTTATCCGGTACATCGTCAGCACACAGGATCAATGCATGTTTATCCGGTACATCGTCAGCACACAGGATCAATACATGTTTATCCGGTACATCGTCAGCACACAGGAGCAATGCATGTTTACCTGGTACATCGTCAGCACACTGGGAAAATTTACCACATCGTCAACGCGCAGGAACAACTTTAAACACACCTTCAACAACTCTAAAAACACTCAACAACTGTAACCACACTCTAAACAACTCTAAACACACTCTCAACAACTCTAGACACACTCTCAACAACTCTAAACACACACTAAACAACTCTAAACACACTCAAAATATTTCTAAACACACACTCAACAACTCTAGACACACTCTCAACAACTCTAGACACACTCTCAACAACTCTAAACACACACTCAACAACTCTATACACACACTAAACAACTCTAAACACACTCTCAACAACTCTAGACACACTCTCAACAACTCTAGACACACTCTCAACAACTCTAGACACACTCTCAACAACTCTAAACACACTCTCAACAACTCTAAACACACTCTCAACAACTCTAGACACACTCTCAACAACTCTAGACACACTCTCAACAACTCTAAACACACACTCAACAACTCTAGACACACACTCAACAACTCTAAACACACACTAAACAACTCTAAACACACTCAAAATATTTCTAAACACACACTCAACAACTCTAAAGATACTCTCAACAACTGTAACCACACTCTCAACAACTCTTAACACACTCTCAACAACTCTAGACACACTCTCAACAACTCTAAACACACACTAAACAACTCTAAACACACTCAAAATATTTCTAAACACACACTAAACAACTCTAAACACACTCAACAACTCTAAAGATACTCTCAACAACTGTAACCACACTCTCAACAACTCTTAACACACTCTCAACAACTCTAGACACACACACTCTAAACACACACTCTAACAACTCTAAACACACTCAAAATATTTCACACACTAAACACACACACTCAACAACTCTAACGATACTCTCTCAACAACTCTAAACACACACTCAACAACTCTTAACACAATCTCAACAACTCTATACACACACTCAACAACTCTATACACACACTCAACAACTCTATACACACACTCAACAACTCTAAACACACACTCAACAACTCTATACACACACTCAACAACTCTATACACACACTCAACAACTCTATACACACACTCAACAACTCTATACACACACTCAACAACTCTAAACACACACTCAACAACTCTAAAGATACTCTCAACAACTGTAACCACACTCTCAACAACTTTTAACACACTCTCAACAACTCTAGACACACTCTAAACAACTCTAAACACACACTAAACAACTCTAAACACACTCAAAATATTTCTAAACACACACTCAACAACTCTAAACACACACTCAACAACTCTTAACACAATCTCAACAACTCTATACACACACTCAACAACTCTTAACACACACTTCTATACACACACTTGTACAACACATTTTGTGTTACACACACTCAACAATTCCAAACACACACTCTGTACCATACACACTCCACAACACATACACACACCAAAATATTCACACACTCAACACTCTATACACACACTCAACAACTCTATACACACACTCAACAACTCTATACACACACTCAACAACTCTATACACACACTCAACAACTCTATACACACACTCAACAACTCTATACACACACTCAACAACTCTATACACACACTCAACAACTCTTAACACACACTCAACAACTCTAAAAACACTCTAAACAAATCTAATTTGTAATCCCATATTGTACGACACATTTTGTGTACCAAACTATTCCAAACACGTACCGGTACCAAACTATTCCAAACACGTACCGGTACCAAACTATTCCAAACACGTGTCGGTACCAAACTATTCCAAACACGTACCAGTACCAAACTATTCCAAACACGTACCAGTACCAAACTATACCAAACACATACCAGTACCAAACTATTCCAAACACGTGTCACTACCAAACTATTCCAAACACGTGTCGGTACCAAACTATTCCAAACACGTGTCGGTACCAAACTATTCCAAACACATACCAGTACCAAACTATTCCAAACACGTACCGGTACCAAACTATTCCAAACACGTGTCGGTACTAAACTTTTCCAAACACATACCAGTACCAAACTATTACAAACACATACCAGTACCAAACTATTCCAAACACGTGTCGGTACCAAACTATTCCAAACACGTACCGGTACCAAACTATTCCAAACACGTGTCGGTACCAAACTATTCCAAACACGTACCAGTACCAAACTATTCCAAACACATACCAGTACCAAACTATTCCAAACACGTACCGGTACCAAACTATTCCAAACACGTGACAGCACCAAACTATTCCAAACACGTGCCAATACCAAACTCTTCCAAACACACAGTACATGCATCTTATACAATTTTGCTAAAGATTATTCAAACACGTCATCTTAACTATTCAAACACCCAACGAAACTATTCGCGGTTTTAGGGTAAGCAATTAATTGTCGCCTGGTATTCATATTGGACGTTAGGCAAAAGTTTACCATTATTATCTCTCATGAAAAAACATACATAGTACCAAAATATTCCTAACACGTGTCGGTACCAAACTATACCAAACACGTGTCGGTACCAAACTATTCCAAACACGTACCAGTACCAAACTATTCCAAACACATACCAGTACCAAACTATTCCAAACACGTACCGGTACCCAACTTTTTCAAACTCGTGCCAGCACCAAACTATTCCAAACACGTGCCAATACCAAACTCTTCCAAACACACAGTACATGCATCTTATACAATTTTGCTAAAGATTGTTCAATCCTCATCTTAATCAAGGCCCAACGAAACTTCGCGGTTTTAGGGTAAGCAATTAATTGTCGCCTGGTATTCATATTGGACGTTAGGCAAAAGTTTACCATTATTATCTCTCATGAAAAAACATACATAGTACCAAAATATTCCTAACACGTGTCGGTACCAAACTATTCCAAATACGTACCAGTACCAAAATATTCCAAACACGTGTCGGTACGAAACTATTCCAAACACATACCAATACCAAACTATTCCAAACACGTGTCGGTACCAAACTATTCCAAACACGTACCGGTACCAAACTATTCCAAACACGAACCGGTACCAAACTATTCCAAACACGAACCGGTACCAAACTATTCCAAACACGTGTCAGTACCTTACTATTCCAAACACGAACCGGTACCAAACTATTCCAAACACGTGTCGGTACTAAACTTAAACACATACCAGTACCAAACTATTACAAACACGTACCGGTACCAAACTATTCCAAACACGTGTCGGTACCAAACTATTCCAAACACGTACCGGTACCAAACTATACCAAACACGTGCCAGTACCAAACTATTCCAAACACATACCAGTACCAAACTATTCCAAACACGTACCGGTACCAAACTCTTCCAAACACACAGTACATGCATCTTACACAATTTTGCTAAAGATTGTTCAATCCTCATCTTAATCAAGGCCCAACGAAACTTCGCGGTTTTAGGGTAAGCAATTAATTGTCGCCTGGTATTCATATTGGACGTTAGGCAAAAGTTTACCATTATTATCTCTCATGAAAAAACATACATAGTACCAAAATATTCCTAACACGTGTCGGTACCAAACTATTCCAAACACGTACCAGTACCAAACTATTCCAAACACATACCAGTACCAAACTATTCCAAACACGTACCGGTACCCAAACTTTTTCAAACTCGTGCCAGCACCAAACTATTCCAAACACGTGCCAATACCAAACTCTTCCAAACACACAGTACATGCATCTTACACAATTTTGCTAAAGATTGTTCAATCCTCATCTTAATCAAGGCCCAACAAAACTTCGCGGTTTCAGGGTAAGCAATTAATTGTCGCCTGGTATTCATATTGGACGTTAGGCAAAAGTTTACCATTATTATCTCTCATGAAAAAAAACATACATAGGATAGTTATATGATCCAGATTTGTGCTGGTCAATACTCATGCATGTTGTAAATCAATACTACCAAGTATATTCCGGAAATTCTGTATTGTTTTAACGAGGTTTGGTTTGAATAATTACATGCAGTATACTGTATCCGGTGTATGATCTTTCTTGACAGAAGGAATGAAAGGGACCGTAAAAGACCTTTGATTTCTGCCTACACATTAGCGTCTGAATGACACGCACCCACAGGTATGACAGCAAATATAAAATATCTGAACAGATTGATGAAAATATCGCCTCTTCTACCGAATGGCGAAGAAATATACACGAAAATCGCGGTGATAGGACTTCCGGTTTTGATATTCCGTGCCAAAAATGTCTGCAATTTAAGGTCTGCTGATTGTGCTGAATTCACTGTTATTTTCTTTGACTCAGAAAGCCGAGGCCTATATCTGATCTTACTTAAGATAAAAAAAATACTACAATACCTCTGTAAATGTGCCGAAAACTCGAAATAGATCATTTGGAAATAGACTGGAAACATCTTGGAGAATATAATGTCGGTCGATTTTGAATCATTGTTGTACATTTAGGTTATATAACTGTTAATATATCTATTGCTTTTCGATAAATGTGCGATAGAAATCGCTGTGTGTGTGTGTGAAGGAAATAGAAGAGTAAATACCATACAAGTATAATGAAAATCATCCTATACTGGATTTCGAACTAGCAACAATTTTGGTCTCCAGCTGCAGCCAGACATTCTACCGTTCAACTGAAGGGAATTTTCTCTAGCCAAGGCTCGTAGGGCGATCTCTGCTCCCAACTTCTGCAACTTTCTATACTCCCATCTTCATAAAGTATTTGACCCAGAAAACAAAGGTTTCATCTCTTATGAAACATCACAATTTCATTTCCTTTTTCTCTTTGAGTGGTCAAAGCATTGAATATATACTGAGGAGTAATCAGAAATACCAAGTATGTACTGGCCTGGGCTTTTAAATAGACACGTTCACTGTCTCTAGCCAGACATTCTACTAACTTGACTTATAAACTACTTGTAAATTCCCACAAGCTGGGACTATAAGGTGACCTATACTGTCAACTTCTTCAAAAGTCTGCATTGATCAGATGACAGCTATATAGGAAACATGTTACATATCATATATAAGCCCTTCGAACAAGTTCTTGAAATTATGTAGTACAACTTAATAAACTATTTATCTCGGATTGTATCCAATGAACTGAAGTATTTAAGCAGTTAGACACCTGGCTGTATTTGCTTCTTGCTAGTGACTTTTTAAAATTATGATAATCATATTATTATGAAGAGTTGCATATCTACATAATCCATCACTGCAACTGTATTAAAGATTAACTCCATCATGTCATTTTAAGGGAGATATCTCTTGGATAAAAACATTGCTTCTGCCATCAACTCTAAATTTTATCTCTATATATCTAAGTTAGGATTTCAAATACAAGAATGTATATCCTTTCTTTCTGTTGATGTGTGCTAGAGCTATATATTGTCAGGTGGGTGGGGATACGATATGTATCGCAATACATGAGAAATTATCTGAATACTAACATTTCATCACTTATAAAGTGATTTCTGCAACTTGTTGCCACATTCAGATCTGAATATTATTTGTATTTAAATATAAAATAAGTTACCATTGAATTAAACAGTCAACACTGTTTATTCATTTCAGGTTCTTTTTCTAGAAAATCAGTGTCCACATGTTTAGATTTCAGTTGTGCTCTGAGCTGCCCGCAATATGTTGGTAGTGTTTTGCTAACCTTGAAAGTAAAGGAAAAAAATATACATTCTCTTGCTACCATTGAAATGAGTTCTCTTTATATTTATGCAAGGAACTTTCTGATATTTTGCTACTTCTTCAGGCGCGATTTCCAATTTAGACTTGTGACCTCTTTCCTGATAAATAACATAAATATCTCCTAATAAGTCACTCACACAACTAGTACTACCTGTATCCTCAGTTATAATTTTGTTCTTAATGGGCGACTTATCATATCCAGAACTAAAGGCTTCCGCTTCCAAAGGCTTAGGAAGCTTTGACTACCACTGGAGCAGCAACAAGTTTGTATTTGTGTGTTTCGTAGCATGAACATAGGTAAAGGGAGGTACAGTTGTTAAAAAAAGGTATCACAACACATTTCAAGGATGGACAATATGATGCATCAGTGAATCGCTACACCTCTAATGTGTACATGTCTGTACTTAGATAAATTTTGGGAAGAACATATCTCATGAATTCCTGATGGAAGTTCATATTCCTGCTTGCAGTAGGGATATCATGCTGATAAAATGCATTTAGTATTTGTTAATGAATATTGCAGGTCAAAATTAAAAAGAATGGCTTATTTTACACAAAATAAACAGATTGTCTTATATAGTTATTGAAATTAGAACATTTAAGGTTTTCAAAGCTGTGTTATATTTATAATGTGAAACTAATATATATTTCATGTATACCTTGAAGAAGTCTCAGGCTTGCCTGCTTGATGATGACTGTTGATATTTTGTTTTGTATTTTGCAGAAAATGAAGAATGGCTACATCAGATTTCCAAGAGAACTTCTTTCACTGCTCTATCTGCACTGAAAAGTTCAGGCATCCAAAAGTTTTACCCTGTCAACATACATTCTGTAAATTGTGTATTCATGCTTACATCAGACAAGAAGTTGCAAAAACACCTGGTAGACATGGATTTCCTTGTCCGATTTGTCGAAGCTTCACACAGATCAGGAACCCTAGTGTTCCATATGATAAATGGTCAGACTCTCTGATAACAAACTTCAATCTTATCAACATGATGGAAGCAATAGACGTTGGAAAAGAAGTCAAATGTTCAATTCATAAGAAAACCCAGGAATACTTCTGTAAGGGACATGAGAAAAACATTTGCTCTGATTGTGCTATCTTTGATCATAGAACATGTGATGTTACAGCACTCGCTGCAGCCAAAAAACATGAAAAACTCCTTGGAAGTGTTTCTGAGTGTCTACTTGAAGCTTCCCAATTGGAAAAGAAAAACTTGGACTCTATCAGTGCATTAGAAGGAAGCAAAAATGCCATCGAAATGAAATTAAAAAATCATTTTACACTAATGAGGGAAAGGATTGACACTGCTGAAAAGGATCAGATCAATATGCTTCAATGCAAGTATAGTTGTGAACTGCTTTGTTTGAAGGAGAATCTAGATAAGTGTCAAAACTTGAGTGAAAATTTGCAGACTGCGATGGAAGAACTACGACAACAAAAGGGAGATTCCTCAACAGACATAGAACACTGCGAAGGAAATGTTGTAGACTTAAAAGGACAGTTGGAGACAACTTTAAAGTCTATCCGAGATAAAGGAGAGATTCATATATCTCTGAGATCCGATGTTGATCTTGACAGCCAAATGGAAAAGCTGTCTAATTTAGTTGGAGAGATAATTGTTAATATTTCTTCAGAAGAAAACCGGTCAGGGGCAGGGGCAAGCAGGGGTCCTTTAAATTTACAACCATCAGGGAACAGATATATGGATCACAATGGCGCTATGGACGATGTTGGCCTTCCTTCTTATGCAATGGCTGTACAGCAGTATGGTCCCATGCTTAATGCTCCTCCTGGTGCTCCAGGGGTCGTTCATGTCATTCATGGCTCAGTTCCTCCATCAGGACCTGTTGGTCCCCAACCTATTCTGCCACTCGGACCATTTGGACCAACTTCTAATGCACCAAAATCTCTTGTTCCTATGACATCTTTCAATGCCAAAAGACCAAGTGATAAAACCCATTGCTGGTTAACTGGAGCCTCATTTTTGTCCAATGATAACATTGTGATGGCAGATCGGAATAACAAGAAAGTGAAACTGTTCTCAAATACATTCTATTGCATAGCTGAGATGGCCATGCAGACTTATCCTTTTGATCTGGCTGAAACATGTACAGGAGAAATAGCAGTGACATTGCCGAAACAGAATCGTGTTGGATTTTTCCACTTGGAGACCCTGACCCCATGTTCTCATTATATTGACACTGAGCAGCCCTGTCTTGGAATCACCTCGGGTCACGAGAGATTGTACATCTGCTGTGACACGACTTGGTCCAAGGTTGGGTGCATACGCGTATATGACAAGTTCAACCAACTTCTAATCAAGATTGAGAAAGATGATCGTGGCAAGGATATGGTGAGTGTGACTGACTATTTGACTGTGTGCCCTCTCTCTGGGAACCTCTTCTTCAAGCGTGGAGGTCTGAGTAAGGAATGTATTCACTGCACTACAAACCAGGGCACTATCCTGTGGAAAGCCAAAGTTCCTTCTTGGATGGATGTTCCAGCTGGACTTGCTGTCCTCAACGATGGACTTATAGTGTCCATAGGAAGTCTTAAGTGGATATCTCCGGGAGGCCAGAAGTGGGAGAAGCTGATTGATTCTAGTGATGTGGGTGGTCCATGTGCACTTTCTGTCAGTCATGACAAAACACGGCTTCTGGTTACACAAGCGGACGCAATCTCCAATTGTAAGGAAAATGATGAAGTGAGGATCTTCAACATCATGTATCAGTTTGGTTAATAAGCATCATTTGTTGTGTACATACATGTGTTCAGCGGTTGGAGGTATTTGTAGAAACTAAAGTATTTACTGTATTCAGTAAAAAATTGTAGGTAATGAAATATGCTAAATATAAAAAATCTCTGCAAAATGTCTTATAATGCAATATTTTTAGGATTGCCTGTTGTGCTCCTATTCAAGTTAAACTGAGAATTAGAATCAAATAATCCACTACATACCCATTTTTCTTTATAGACTTCAGGCACTGAAGTCTACTTTACTACAAAAATAATTTGGCGATGATTTCCTAGATGAAGGACTGATGTCTTATCAGAAATGATCACTCTCCACTCTTGATCTCTATGTTATACATGTAAGCTTGATAGTGTTTTAGAAGTTTGTGGTAGGTGACCAAGCTTTGACTTTCTATCATGTTAATGTGTATCCAGAGCCTTACCAGAATTTCTTCTGGCTCCATTCAGACAGGTGTCTGGTGTAGAGATTTAATCCACAGCAGACACAAGCTGTGAAAATAATGCTTTTGTGTCAAACACCTGTCTCTAACATTTGATGATGGAGGCAGAGGAAACTTGGGCTATGAAAAGTCCAGTTTTGTAGTTATACCTGATAATGTTAGTTTTTCTTTTATCTCTTTTACTTTAGTTTACTTGCTCCAACTTGGAAAATTCTGGGAGCTAATGTTGGCCGTCCTATGTAGAAAGAAAAAGAAATAGAAAATGGAGGGATCAATTCTAATTTTTAGGGACACTTAAATATAATTAGGCACAATGGCTCCCTCCAGGACTAACGCTGTAGTACGAGTTTACACCAATACCTAATTAATGTAATTTACTAATTAACTCCCCTGATTCATAGCAGCACCTGTTTTCATCTCGTGTCTGTCAGGTATGCATTTCCAATCTAACTGTCAACATTTGGATACAGATGATTGTCCAGTTAACCTTTGACATTACACCTATACCAGACTACCTATTTATACATTCTGAAAGTGTCTCAGCATACATATATCAGATCTGGGATTCTCTGTATACCTGCAGAGTTATGGCTGTTTTTCTTCTGATGGTATTCTTTGAGAAACTGAAATCACTGCGTAAAGGTAAAGTGTGCTTAAATTATGTCTGTGTGGGAAGTTTAGTTTATTTTGATATACCATTAACAGCCAGGGTCATTTAAGGACATGCCATGTTTGGGCGTGGCGGTGGATGGCTAATGATGGGATGGTCAGATACTTTATCCACTCAGTCACCGTGGCCCTTTATTTTAGGAAGTCGAAGGTGAAATTTGCTGAAATCATGTCTATTTTTTTGTGTTTAAATTGTGTATATTGAAAAAACACATTAAAATTCCATTAACTGTGATTTATATACCCATTTATGTAGTGCTTAAAATCAAGTAAGAAATTACAATGAAAATTAGGGTATTAATATTAAACTAATTAAGATTAAAACATACACAAAACAATTACTGGCACAGGGTTCGACATTAACATAACTAGACCAGTGAACTAGTAACTTACAGGTTTTACTAGACCACTTGAGATTTCTACTAGATTATTTTTGAAAAATGAAGAACAAGTTTTAAGTACATTCTCTCAGTTGTTATTTTACCAACATTGAGACAAAAACAAAATTACAATGTAAAAGAATGTTATACATGTTAAATCATACAAACAATGTCAATAGTCAATCACAATCCTTTACCAGTGGACAACATTTTAGACTTACACAACTACATGTCAAAATCTTTAATGTAATTAATCTGGACTAAAAATATATTAAACTTGTGCCCCTTTTGTAACGTTACCATCCGATAACGACGAACAGTAACAGGGTACCAGTCTAAAAATAGATCTAGCCATCAATACTTGGTTTTTCCCATACTTTGGAATACCACACAGCGCGACAATTGACAGTTTTCCTGTTGAAAAAAAATGTTTTCAATACACTCTCGGATTGATCATCTTATTAGGTATGCTGGAGATCTTCTTCGGTCAACTGCTGGTTCAATGAATTAATGCCATCAATTAATTATGCGATTGATGCATGAAAGTAATACAAATTTCTTGATCTTTTTTGCACTAGACCATTTGGGCTAGCTTGACGCAGTCTCAACTAGCCCGAACTGATGGTTTACTAGACAATGTCATTCGGACGTGCCTTAATGTCGAACCCTGTGGCCTTTGCATTGCTGCTTATTTTCATGGGCATTTAATGTCAACTTGTTATTGTCTAAATATGATTTTAATGAGATGCTACCCCTCTCCTCCATGCTAACCTTCACTTACTATGTTATACAGTGTTACATTTCATGAAAATACCTCTAAGGTATTCAGATGTCATCCTAAAAATAAGACAACAATGTTATACATTTTACGTGTGTTGTAGTCTTTTATGTCTTAAACAGTAGTCATACATCTGTCTAACCATGTGATATATAACAGTACATACATGCTGACCATACATCTGTCTAACCATGTGATATATAACAGTACATACATGCTGACCATACATCTGTCTAACCATGTGATATATAACAGTACATACATGTTGACCATACATCTGTCTGACCATGTGATATATAACAGTACATACATGTCGACCATACATCTGTCTAACCATGTGATATATAACAGTACATACATGTTGACCATACATCTGTCTCACCATGTAGATATATAACAGTACATACATGTTGATCATACATCTGTCTCACCATGTAGATATATAACAGTACTTACATGTTGACCATACATCTGTCTCACCATGTAGATATATAACAGTACATACATGTTGACCATACATCTGTCTCACCATGTAGTTATATAACAGTACTTGCATGTTGACCATACATCTGTCTGACCATGTAATATATAACAGTACATACATGCTGACCATACATCTGTCTGACCATGTGATATATACATACATGTACATACATGTCTGACCATGTACAGTACATACATGTGACTACATCTGACCATGTGATATATAACAGTACATACATGCTGACCATACATCTGTCTGACCATGTAGATATATAACAGTACATACATGCTGACCATACATCTGTCTGACCATGTGATATATAACAGTACATACATGACCATGTGATATATAACAGTACATACATGCTGACCATACATCTGTCTAACCATGTGATATATAACAGTACATACATGCTGACCATACATCTGTCTGACCATGTGATATATAACAGTACATACATGCTGACCATACATCTGTCTGACCATGTAGATATATAACAGTAGTTACATGCTGACCATACATCTGTCTGACCATGTAGATATATAACAGTACATACATGTTGACCATACATCTGTCTGACCATGTGATATATAACAGTACATACATGCTGACCATACATCTGTCTGACCATGTAATATATAACAGTACATACATGTTGACCATACATCTGTCTGACCATGTAGATATATAACAGTACATACATGTTGACAATTTAACTTAGTACAACTGATATTTGTTTACTCTCTTGTTTTATCAGACATGGGCATTGACTTATCTTGTTACTTGATAGGTTAACTTGTTACATGTCAAGTTAACTTGTTACTTTTTGAGGTAACTTCTTACTTGTTGGGGTAACTTGTTACTTGCTGAGGTAACTTGTTACTTGTTGAGGTAACTTGTTGAGGTAACTTGTTACTTTAGGGAGTATATTTAAGTATTTATTGAAGGGAGATTCTGACTTGAAAAATTGACCAAGTAGTAACTGCATGAAATATTTTGGACTTGTTGAGGTAATGTGATATTTGTTGAGGTAATGTGTTGGTTGTTTGAGTAAAAATAATTTGTCATTTTGAGGTGTAGTATAAGAAATCTTTATTATGGTTGCAAAATCTCGATATTGAAGTGAAAATTATGGCTTCCTAAATTTATTCTTATGCTGATTGAACTCGTACACTTTTGTCACTGGAATTTCATACTTACTACATAGGTTGGCCTAGGTAAGTAGGTCATTTACATACATTTTTACCTTTGATTTACATCAAAGAATGAGATTGTCCAGCTCTATCTCATGCATCACTGATCATTGGAACTTGGGGCACAGGTTAACCTAGTCACTTTGGCATACATTTTGTCCTTTAAGTTACACTGTCACTGGAACATCTTGATTGGGACATACATGTAGGTTCAATTGTTTATTAAGAAAAGGGTATTGTCAGATAAGATGGATATCACTGAATTCATTTACAATTATACAAGGCTGTGAAGTGTTTTACTTGTAGTGGTCTTTAACTATGCCCATGGAATTTATAAGTTTTAGACAGAGTTCTTAATCTGTTTATTCTTGGCATGTAGTTTTGGAATGGGACTTCTGTAATTTAACAAATTCCGTTGTTTTGTTTTGTCTTATCTTTATTATTGGAATATAATATCAATATTAAAATGACAAATTAGACTGGAACCTAAAACCTGTTTGATCATTAAAGGGTTGTTGTCATGCAGTGCTGAGCTGTGTTATGTAGCCATTGATTAGCTCTGTCTCTAGTTTCCTCTAAATCTTAGGTCTATTTCACAATCAATAATCAATATATGGGATCAATGATGTTTAAATGGAGAATCTATTGGAGGAACATCATTGAAATTAAATAGAGACAGCACACAGTTTTCCTATTGTATTTGTTTTGTTTTTGTTGATTTCTAGTAGTATTGTATTTTCTTACAAGTAATTTAATGAGTAGATTTTATTATAAAGAGTTATCATTGGATAATTACATAGAACTTTTTCTCTGTTTTACGCAGTGAAAAGAAAATGATTATTTCTATATGTAATAAGAGTGCCAATTTTGCATTTATGATTTGTTGTTTCAGCAGGAACAAAGTCATAAAATTATATGATTCTTTGAGATAAAATGTTTATCATCCAACAATGGATTAAAGGTTAAGATGTTCAAACATTTTTTTTCATTAAATCAAGTGTGTATCACAGCATGTCATATTGATATGTTTCTTCGCTTATCACTAAGAACCAATGCCAATGTTTTTATAATTTTATTTTTTTGTCATTGATTGTTTTTGTCCGTTTTGATTTTACATGTGTGATATAAATGATAAGATGTCATATATTATTTTACAATTGTAAATTTCTTGTTCTGTGATTATAAACTTTTTTCAAGGATATTATCATATCTATCTGATACTGTGTCCTGCAGCAGTTTGTCTCCACACTCAATTGTCATTTGATCTGGTAAGTGCTACACTTGAAATCTTCATATTATGACTGCACACTACATTCTAGTAAGTAACTTAAGATAAACAAGCTGGAATAACTGTATACAGGGGGTGACAAAGCTTGTCGCTTAGTTGGTGCCAGAGACAGACTGTCCAAGTAGTAAACTAGGGTGATAATTTTCTTTTTATGTCCTCGCTGATAAAATGAGGTGTGGAGAAAATATTAGCTAGTTCAATTTAAACACTTAGTGACTTCGTTCTTTCATTGATGCTGTGGACATCTTTGTCCAATTTAAGGCCTTGGTTATCTTTTCTATGTAAAAGAAATCATCAACTGATTCAATGTAAACACTTAGCAACTTCAAAGATCAAGTAGTGTTTCAGGGGTTCCATGGTCAAGGCCTTTGTGGTGAGGACACTTATGTCTTACATTTTGTAAGTTGCTTATATGACATAGTGAAATTATATAAATTGAGATACCATTAAATTTGAGGAATAGAGATAGAGAAGTATCAAGTATTTTCTAAGAAATATTACCTGTCATAGAATCTTTGTAATATAGGGGAAATGACACAAAAAACCTTAGATAGTTTAAACTTTGTATTGTGTATATCAGATTTTATTGTTTAAAGTTAAATGAATGATAGTTTTGATTTTTTGATGTGATGTGATAGGATACCATTAAAACACATGTGTAGCAGGATTATAAATACTTAAAGAAAAAACCCTTAGGTTATTGAAGTAGCAAGGTATGTTAAAGGATCAACCCATATGTAAACTAGTCAATAGTTGTATTCACTAACTTATGTACTCTTAAGTATATACAGTATCAAACCACTAAGTCTTATTTCAATAGACAATTTACCTTGTGAAGAGTATGTTTAATAGTTCATCTGAAATATTGACAGTTATATGTTCTTTTGGTTTTTTTTGGTTTGATTTTGGTTGCCATTTTAGATTTTGTTTTTTTTCATTTACAGTGAAATTTTGTTTACTTTTTAATGAGATTTTTATTGCGTGAAAATTTTCTTTTGAATTAGTCACTTATTTTTTCTACGATGCAATTTCTTGCCAGACATTAAATTGCTGACATGAGGATTATCTCTCCTACAATACATACATTAGATTATCTCCCCTACTTGAAATACATTTGATTATCTCCCCTACATGACATACATTAGATTATCTCCCCTTCAAAACACACATTAGATTATCTCCCCTACTTGAAATACATTAGATTATCTCACCTACATGACATACATTAGATTATCTCCCCTACAATACATACATTAGATTATCTCCCCTACAATACACACATTAGATTATCTCCCCTACATGACATACATTAGATTATCTCCCCTACAATACACACATTAGATTATCTCCCCTACATGACATACATTAGATTATCTTTCCTACTTGAAATACATAAGATTATCTTCCCTATATGATATACATTAGATTATCTCCCCTACTCAACATACATTAGATTATCTCCCCTACATGATATACATTAGATTATCTCCCCTACATGATATACATTAGATTATCTCCCCTACTTAACATACATTAGATTATCTCTCCTACATGATATACATTAAATTATATCCCCTAATTGTCATACATTATATTATCCTTCCTAAAATATGTTCATTAGATTACCACCCTCATATGATATACAAATAGCAGACACTGAATTATCACTCCTGCAAGCCATACTTTAGATTATCTCCCCTACTTGACTTGCATTTAATTATTTATTAATGGTCTCATATTGGATTATCTTCCATACAAGTCATGTATTGAATTATTTCCCCTACTAGACATGCATTAAATGATTCCCCTAATTGTCTGAAATTGGATTATCTTCCATACAAGTCATGTATTAAATTATCTCCCCTACTTGAATGACAAGATTATCCTACCGACAAGACATTCAGTATATTATCTCCCCTACTACACATACATTAGGTTATCTCCCCTAATAGGCACATATTGGATTGTTTCCCCTTCTAGACATACATAAGAAATCTCAACAATCTCCCCTACTAGACATATATCAATGATTAGGATCATAGTCTTTAAAAAAACCTTGGGCCTCTTTTCAAACATAACTTGAGCGTTTATAACTTTTATTCGTTTTTAACAAATCCAGATAGTTCATAAAATATGATCTTAGTGATGAAATGATAGATTGATGTTTCATTGTCCCATAATGTTTTACAAATTTAGATGAATATGAGTTTTCTTTTAATGCATTTTGATGTTGCTAAATTTGATTTGATTTTTTCCCTAACAGTAGTATTTAGTATATAGTATCCTTATATCAAACTCAGACCCAGCAAAGTTTGAAGGCTTTTGGTTGATATTTTTATAACATGGAGATGCAGTATTTCTGTACAGAAATTAAATTGTTACGACAACAAGTATAAGGATGTAGTTCCATTCTGTACAGTCTACAGATTGCACTCTATCCAATATTTAGAGATCATTTTGTCTCTTATTACAAATTTTATCATTATATATACTTAAACCGTGTCTTCGTCCTGATCATTAGATCATGATTATCAGATGCTGGGCTATTCAAATTGCCCTATGTCAGTGGTCCGTCATCTGTAAGCAAGTTTTGTACCGGATGTGCCTTTTTGATTCTTGAACTTATCAGAAAAATAAAATGGCCAACAGGGAGCCATTCTTAAATTTGAAAATGAAAGATCGTAATCGCTTGAGATGTACTTGATAGATCTGTAATCGCTTGAGATGTACTTGATAGATCTGTAATCGCTTGAGATGTACTTGATAGATCTGTAATCGCTTGAGATGTACTTGATAGATCTGTAATCGCTTGAGATGTACTTGATAGATCTTTTTTGAAGTATCAGAAGTATATTCCTCTTCATTCCTAGTTGTGTCCTTTCGTCTTTTTGGACTGATGAGACAAAAAATGGATTATAGGAAACCATATTGGATTTTGCAGTTAATTATTATTATCGTTATTTCTTAGCTGAATTTTGAAATTTCTTATAATGAAGGGAACAATCAGAGGAAGAGAAAAGATGGAAAAAAACCTATTTTTAAAAGAGCAAATAAATATCAAACGATGGAGAATGCCAAGATCCCTATACCATCTCTTGTCTTGTCTTTCTATCCCCTGTTGATAAGTCAATAGGCATGCAAAATACCATTAGTAACACGCTCGGGTTGGAATGTCACTAGTAGCATGTTACTGTTTGAATACCACTAGTAACACGTTAGAGTTGGAATGTCACTAGTAGCATGTTACTGTTTGAATACCACTAGTAACACGCTGGGGTTGGAATGTCACTAGTAGCATGTTACTGTTTGAATACCACTAGTAACACGCTAGGGTTGGAATGTCACTAGTAGCATGTTACTGTTTGAATACCACTAGTAACACGCTAGGGTTGGAATGTCACTAGTAGCATGTTACTGTTTGAATACCACTAGTAACACGCTAGGGTTGGAATGTCACTAGTAGCATGTTACTGTTTGAATACCACTAGTAACACGCTAGGGTTTGAATGTCACTAGTAGCATGTTACTGTTTGAATACCACTAGTAACACGCTAGGGTTGGAATGTCACTAGTAGCATGTTACTGTTTGAATACCACTAGTAACACGCTAGGGTTGGAATGTCACTAGTAGCTTGTTACTGTTTGAATACCACTAGTAACACGTTATGGTTGGAATGTCACTAGTAGCATATTACTGTTTGAATACCACTAGTAACACGCTAGGGTTGGAATGTCACTAGTAGCATGTTACTGTTTGAATACCACTAGTTACACGCTAGTAGTGATGGAATGTCACTGATTTTTTTTAAAATAGAAGAGCTGCAATTAATACGTGTTGATATATAGTGCACATATATTTTCTGACAATGCTTACAGTGGTAAATGACAAACGCAAACATGACCCATTTGATATGTCATTGTCTGACCAGAGTAAATATCTCAGACCAAAATAAATGTTATATCAACAAATGGTTAGCAATGACAACTGGCTCTGATTGTTCAAAGACTAGTTAGAGATAACCAGTGGTTAGTGAAGGTTTTCTTACATGAATAGATCGAAACTGGGGACATTCTTTATCATTTCAGAGCTGTTAATTTGTTGAGGCAGGTCAAATTGATTTGCTTTGACTGTTGATTTTGGCTGAAGCGCTCTTAGGTTTTTCCTTAGCTAAATTTTGAATTTTTCAATAACTGTTGGTTGACTCTCACTAACCACTTGTCAACTCAAACTAAACCTTTCAGCACCTGGGGCCTGATGTGGCAATATTGTAATACTGTGATGTTAACGATTGGATGTTTGTAATTAATGAACAATTTCGGTCGAAGAATTTCTTATTTATCAACCTATTATTCTGAATTTATTACTGTTATAATCTACTTGGCTACATGTAGTAATGATAGAACTTTTAATAAAGTTGTTAGTATTGAGCTTTTTGGTCCTCAGCTGTTGTTTGTTGACACATGTTATGAGTGTGCCATGACGGATGTTCAACTGGATATTGACTCTCAATATTTTGTGCACACTGAAGAGAAGTCAAAATGTATTTTTACCCATTAAAAATTATTCTTTCCTAAACAGGACTCCCTTTTTGAGGACAAGTATTCCAACTGCGAATCAAATTTACACAAATTTCAAGCCAGTTAGCCTTGATAATATGTGATCCCCTGATGACGTATAGTGACAAAATGTTATATGTGATCCCCTGATGACGTGAAGTGACGAAGACAGAGTAATATATGATCCCTTGATGACGTGTAGTGACGAAGACAGAGTAATATGTGATCCCCTGATGACATGTAGTGACGAAAAGTAATATGTGATCCCCTGTTGACGTAGTGATGAAGACGGAGTAATATGTGACCCCCTAATGACGTGAGGTGACGAAGACAGAGTAATATGTGATCCCTTGTTGACGTGTAGTGACGAAGACAGAGTAATATGTGATCCCCTGATGACATGTAGTGACGAAAATTATATGTGATCCCCTGTTGACGTAGTGACGAAGACAGAGTAATATGTGACCCCCTGATGACGTGTAGTGACGAAGACAGTAATATGTTATCCCCTAATGACGTGAGGTGACGAAGACAGAGTAATATGTGATCCCCTGATGACATGTAGTGACGAAAATTATGTGATCCCCTGTTGACGTAGTGACGAAGACAGAGTAATATGTGACCCCCTGATGACGTGTAGTGACGAAGACAGTAATATGTTATCCCCTAATGACGTGAGGTGACGAAGACAGAGTAATATGTGATCCCTTGATGACGTGTAGTGACGAAGACAGAATATGTGATCCCCTGTTGACGTAGTGACGAAGACAGAGTAATATGTGATCGAAGACAGAGTAATATGTGATCCCCTGTTGACGTAGTGACGAAGACAGAGTAATATATGATCCCTTGATGACGTGTAGTGACGAAGACAGAATATGTGATCCCCTGTTGACGTAGTGACGAAGACAGAGTAATATGTGATCCCCTGATGACATGTAGTGACGAAGACAGAATATGTGATCCCCTGTTGACGTAGTGACGAAGACAGAGTAATATGTGACCCCCTGATGACGTGTAGTGACGAAGACAGAGTAATATGTTATCCCCTAATGACGTGAGGTAACGAAGACAGAGTAATATGTGATCCCTTGATGACGTGTAGTGACGAAGACAGAGTAATATGTGATCCCCTGATGACATGTAGTGACGAAAAGTAATATGTGATCCCCTGTTGACGTAGTGACGAAGACAGAGTAATATGTGACCCCCTAATGACGTGAGGTGACGAAGACAGAGTAATATGTGATCCCCTGATGACATGTAGTGACGAAAAGTAATATGTGATCCCCTGTTGACGTAGTGACGAAGACAGAGTAATATGTGACCCCCTGATGACGTGTAGTGACGAAGACAGAGTAATATGTGATCCCCAGATGGCGTGTAGTGACGAAGACAGAGTAATATGTGACCCCCTGATGACGTGTAGTGACGAAGACAGAGTAATATGTGATCCCCTGATGACGTGAGGTGACGAAGACCGAGTAATATATGATCCCCTGATAACGAATGACTTGGCATGTTGAAATGTCTTGCTATAAGCAGATCCGGGCGTTTGTGTTTGATAGAACCCCAGTGATTGTTGATCCTGAGATTAAATGGTGTTTTGGTCTCCCCCACATACTGCAAATGGCTCTTGGTACACGTAATCAAGTGTATTAAAATCGCCGATGTGCAGGATACTGGAGGATGTGGTAGCTCTGACCGTTTACAACATATATGAATGAATTGGTGCTGCGAGTAAAAGGACAAAGCTTGCACCTGTTACTGTGGTACCCTTTGACCACTGCAGGAGTTGGGGTGAACGGCAAAGCCTCAGTAAGGAACGACACTTGATAAACCAACTCAAACTCTTCCATATATAGAAGATCCAGTCCCAATATTGGACCATACCGCCGATATTACTTACTGGATTCTAAATATGGAAGATCCAGTACCAATATTGGACCATACCGTCGAAATTGCTTCCTAGATTCTCTATATATAGACGATCCAGTACCAATATTGGACCATACCGACGATATTACTTACTAGATAATATATATATAAATATTAACATATTACATGTTTAAATGCACCGCTACATGTTCAAATGCCTTATAGTATAATCTTATTTACGTATGTATAATTACAATAGCTTATTTGAATAAATTACTGTAAATTTATTCTGCGATATGTCTAGAAGATACGCGGACAATAAGATAGTAATGGTTAGCACTTTGATTGAACCACAACGGTTACAATCCTGTATGTGGATTGTCTTTAATTATTCTGACGTATTACAGAATTTGTTATTTGGTCTTGGGTCGTTCACCGATGCAAAACCGATATGTTGATAGAACATCAGGATGATTTTGACTAGTGTAGGAACAACGCAGGATAAATGTGTTCGGGATATTTTCATCTTAGGCGATTTAGGTGTAAAATTGTTGAATGGTGAACTGTAACACTGAAGATCTCAGTGATCTGCTTTGAATACTCAGGCAATTCTTTATTGTTTATTAATTTTTATTTTAGTAACTAGAGTACTGTGATATTTGTAAGATGTAAATTTTACATTGTGTTCAAGTTTATAGCAAGAACATAAATATTTAACACGATGGCATATCTGTCGGTATTTCATGAAAATTAATTTTTTCTTTAATATGAAGACATCTATTTCCCTTCTTTGAATGTAAAATGTATCCTAGACCAAGAAGTAAGAACTGCTGTCTTCGTAATTTTGAATCTAGTGTAGAAAAGATGAAGGACTAAAGAATGATTTAGAACTGAGCCAAATAGTCAGTTAGGCCAATTACTTGGTCTCTCAAGCAGTTTATTTAATCAAAAATTATTTTTTAATGCAATTCGACGTTTCACAGTATTTTGATTCATATTTCAGTTAAAATGTTGCCTTTAACGCCATCTGTATCTGTTTTCATTATACAGTCGAACCTTGTAATCTCTAACTTGGCAGTACCATAGGAAAACACTGAAATGAATGAGCATTTGATTTAAGTAAGTTTGAATGTTTCGTGTAAAGACCGATGAATTGCTTCGAATTAAACGGTGTCTTTGAGTTGTAGGAGTTTGAGATAATGAGGTTCGACTGTACTTTAAACTAATCAAGAAAAACTTACTTGTATTCACTGTTACTGTTTATTTCTAATTATAATTATTGAAAAAGTTAAACAAAGATGATCTCTGATTTTTATTTTAGCTTTGTGTTCTGTTGTCCGGTTGAAAACTTTCTCAGCAGATTTTGATGAAACTTTATGCAAATAGATCAATATCTAAGTGAAAATGAAAATTCAACATTTCTTCCATAGCCTCCATCTTTAAATATGTTACGAGCTACTAATTCAAATACCGTTTGAATGTTATTGATGAAATTTTGTTTAGTAGATTTGGTATGGAAGTCTTAATTTTGTGTTCATGAGAAGTAAACTATGGCAACCAGATCAATGATTGTTTAATGGGTTATGAAAATCAATTTAATTTCCTGGTCCTGTTGACGTTTGACATTCCTTGACATTGTAATAAAATGTGCCAAAGAAAAGAACATATGAGAAGTATACAATATTGATTGATATTGATGACATATTTGACCTGTGACCTTTGGTGGCCATTATTTGACCTTTGACATAATTTTTCATTATGATAAGATATGCAGATGAGATGAATACCTTTGGTGGCCATTATTTGACCTTTGACATATGTATAATTATCAATATTCACATCATAATAAAATGTGCAAATGAAAAGTACAGGGTACTTATCAATTCTTATCACGTTTAAAGTGAAAAGGAAATTCAAAATGGCTGCCTTTATTACCATATTTAGAATACATTTATTGAATCTAGTCTTGTATGATGGGCAGATGGAAGGATTGATACACAAAGGAATGAAATAACTCATTGCTACATGATGTCGTAAAAGGGCAAGGTTTCCAGTTTACTGAGGTACAATGAATCATCTGTAAAGATAATATTGGTATAGTCTGTACTTACTTATTAACCTACTTACATGTAGTTCAATAAGATACAGCATTAACTCCAGTGGTATTTTTACTTCTTTACGGAAAATGATGTTCAACTTTGGTCGGCAGGTCGTAATAGTTTCTTAAAAGATGTTTTACAAATTTCACTTACCTCCCCCCTCCACCCCCCACTTTAAAAAAATGCTATTCAAGATAGATTCTATAAGATATGGTAATCTGTATAATTGTAATACTGATGGTATTATGACTTAGGAAATGTTGGGTGGTAAGGGTTCATGATTACTGAAATAATCTAATTATGCACTTAATGCAATCAATGCAAATACACTGTGTAATTAAATGATTTTTGGTTTATTTTAATCAAAATGTAAGCAATATTCTTAGTTATCTTCAGGTCTATTGATTTGGTATATATGAGGAATGTCAATCTGCTTTTAGTTTATCAGACCATAAATGATGGTTGGAAAAATCCTTAAAATACATATAACAATAAAACATTGGGGAAAAAATTGTCCTGACAAACTGTATGTATATTCCTTATATTGTATCGTGTATGATACGTGATATAGTCGGAGATAATCACACAAAACAGAATTCCATAATTCTCAACTGGGATACACGTCATCCGTTGTTTATTAGAAAGATCAAGCAGACACCATACATAATTTTACATAGCCTTATATAGGGATTAACTAAGCGGTGTCCGTCGTAATGAATTACATTGTTTGTACCCCCGGTTCCAACAATTGTTTTCTTATGGACATTTGAGAGGTATGCTTGTAAGACAAGTGTTATCAAGCAAGTGTAATCAGACAATGTAATCAACAATTAAGTGTAATCAGACAAACGTAATCAACAATTAAGTGTAATCAGACAATGTTATCAACAATTAAGTGTAATCAGACAATGTAATCAACAATTAAGTGTAATCAGACAAACGTAATTGTAATCAGACAAACGTAATCAACAATTAAGTGTAATCAGACAATGTAATCAACAATTAAGTGTAATCAGACAATGTAATCAACAATTAAGTGTAATCAGACAATGTAATCAACAATTAAGTGTAATCAGACAATGTTATCAACAATTAAGTGTAATCAGACAATGTAATCAACAATTAAGTGTAATCAGACAATGTAATCAACAATTAAGTGTAATCAGACAATGTAATCAACAATTAAGTGTAATCAGACAATGTAATCAACAATTAAGTGTAATCAGACAAACGTAATCAACAATTAAGTGTAATCAGACAATGTTATCAACAATTAAGTGTAATCAGACAATGTTATCAACAATTAAGTGTAATCAGACAATGTAATCAACAATTAAGTGTAATCAGACAATGTAATCAACAATTAAGTGTAATCAGACAATGTTATCAACAATTAAGTGTAATCAGACAATTAAGTGTAATCAACAATGTTATCAACAATGTTATCAACAATTAAGTGTAATCAGACAATGTAATCAACAATTAAGTGTAATCAGACAATGTAATCAACAATTAAGTGTAATCAGACAATGTAATCAACAATTAAGTGTAATCAGACAATGTAATCAACAATTAAGTGTAATCAGACAAACGTAATCAACAATTAAGTGTAATCAGAATCAACAATTAAGTGTAATCAGACAATGTAATCAACAATTAAGTGTAATCAGACAATGTAATCAACAATTAAGTGTAATCAGACAATGTTATCAACAATTAAGTGTAATCAGACAATGTTATCAACAATTAAGTGTAATCAGACAATGTTATCAACAATTAAGTGTAATCAGACAATGTTATCAACAATTAAGTGTAATCAGACAATGTAATCAACAATTAAGTGTAATCAGACAATGTAATCAACAATTAAGTGTAATCAGACAATGTTATCAACAATTAAGTGTAATCAGACAATGTAATCAACAATTAAGTGTAATCAGACAATGTAATCAACAATTAAGTGTAATCAGACAATGTAATCAACAATTAAGTGTAATCAGACAAACGTAATTGTAATCAGTCAAACGTAATCAACAATTAAGTGTAATCAACTAAGTTTAATCAAATAATTTTAGTCAAACATGTTCTTGTTTTTAACATCTCCTATCCATGTATAATAACCATAACTCACGGCAGTCTGTACTTTTAAAACTGTTACAAATAAAACTGAAAATAAAGCTATTTCCTGGACGGGATGCTGTAGTTGGTTAAGCTGTTGTCGACTTTCTCGGATAGGCGATTTGGTGCCATTGATCGTGAGTCAGAGACCTGGATAGAGAAAGAGTCAATAATTGCTTTTCTTCGTCAGTTGTGTTACAAGTTCGTATATATATCAACAAACAGTTTGTGCCATACAACGTTAATAAACGGAAGACCCAATATTCCCATCATTTGGCAAAATTTACGAGATTAAGAAAAATTCTGAGAAAACTTCCAAATGGTCTTTATGTAAAGTTAAGATTAAGATATACTTAAGCTGACTGGTAAATATTAGAAAACACTTTGTGGGATATCAAAACATACGTACATTGATAAAACTGTGCCCCACTTAAGATATAAATGCTATATGATGTTTAGAAAATCGTCGTCACCCGAAAAATAGATACATGAATATGGAGATAAATGTTTCTCCTTCTACAGACCTATAGAAATAAACTTTAAATATAAATTTCAATTTAAAAATAAAAAAAATAAGACACGGGCTATTCAATTCAACAAATGACTTCAAACATTACCATAAGTTCTATGCTATTGGTGATGAAAGGCAATCGATATTTATTGTATTAAAGAACATGATTCATTGACAACAATTAACTAAATAAGTATTTAGAGCAAACGTCTTGCATTCTACTGAGACACCGTGTTCCCAGTAGACTTCAGTAGTACTTTTATCATTAATATTGCCAAGTCATATAATAACAGGGGTATTTCAGACATTGTAAAGGAAGTTTACGAGTGTTACAATGTCCAGGAGAATCAAGGCTGTGAAGAGAGCGAATGGACATACCTGGCATTGACTAGCCAGCTCCCATAGTCAGTGCATTTCGATTTCAGATTACAGAGCTCTCCTTCAGTTCCCTTCAACTACTCCTAAATCACTTACCAGATACAAATCGTTGATTTTGCAGTATGTTCCGTATGGATTAATTATTCTTACTTGAAGATATTGAAAATTATACTCGACGTCTTGTCTAGAATCATCTTCAAAGTTTACCTTGCGTTTCTTTATCTTGAGGATATATATGTGTGACACGATTAAACATTTAATTGAACAGTTTTCTTCTTTTTGGTCCAGTAGCCTCATCCCCCTAACAAGTTGACCAGATTTGTGTCGTTGTATACCAGTCCATACGACACATTTTCATCGCTTTCAACAATCTGCCTATTGTTGCCTCCTCCTGGCAGCCATTTGTCCAACGCCGAAGGAGAGCTGTCATCATTGCCTCAAAGTTGTGAGGATGTTTAAGTATTTGCTGCTCTATGTTTGGAGGTGATAATCCGATCTCTAAGCAGAAGGTGAAGAAAGCTTCGCCGAAGTTTTTGATGATAAGTTGGATTTCAGAATCAGATGGAGCTCTGCCCAAGATCTCTGTTGGTACTATATATAAAAACACACAAAAAAAAAAGGTTAGAAAGAGAATCAGGAATTGTTACTGAAAATTCCGACATAACGAAATGAACTAAAATTCGAATATATACGCTAAATAAAATAAGACCTATCTGGTCAGAAAATGTGATATTGACTGCATACGACAGCGGAAAATGAGGGGTTTTAGAAATATTTCCTCAAAGTTAAAGCTCTTATCTTCCTTTTTTTCCTGGATATGTCATTATTCTAGATAGAGAAAACAAAAGGAAATCCAAGACGGGATGAATAAAACTACCTTTCTTTTAAGGAATCGTCTCAATAGGTTGTATTTAAAAGTGGACTTTATAAAATAATGATCCGAATTTCCTCTAAGAGACCTCATTTTGTAAGAAAAATGACATTATTTGGCATATCTTTTTTAATTTCGTCGTTTTTTCTTCTTCCTTTGTTTTCTTTCCCGTTTTAAAGCATGGTTAGAACAATAGCACGAGAGAATGCCAAAAAATGATGGAATTAGCATAAGTGTCCTCACAATTATATGCTTCATAGAGATGAATTGGAATGTGTATATGTTCTGAAGTTTATTTAATAAGGTACATTTGTAACTGTTTACAGTACAATGGAAATATCTCGAATTTAGTCGAAAACTACCATTGGATCATATTTTATAATTTTTTGTCAAGGTCCATTCATGAAGCCTGAGGAAAACGCATTAGATTGCCATTTTCGTATCAAATAACCAATCATGTGGGCCATAAATGATGTAATTTTCTGCATACCTTCACATTGAAGTTCCTCCTCTGTATTTATAATTTCATCAATTTGATCAGTGGCTATGTCAGTATCCAGCATAGCCTGTATAATGTGTTGGAACGTCTGATTCTGATTTTAGAAACAACTTGGTAATCGCTGATTCTGGCGCTAATCCTATTGAGGAATATTGAGTGTATTTGGATACGTTATAAGAAATACCAAGCCTAGTAAACAGGTCAGACGGGAGAGTCGACCAAGTTGCCGCGGCGTTGGCCTCCCGTGAGGAAACGTCGTATCAGCATTTGTGTCACCTTTCTGAAATATTAAAATAATGAATTTAAATCTCCTGCCACGAAGATAAAATGTGGACTGAATTATGAGATAATTTATTTAAAGAGAATTTAACACTAGGCGAAAACGAATTGTTTTAAGCAAAGACGAAAAAGAACCATTCAACATTCAAAAAGAGCCATTAACTTGACCTGTTATTCAGTATAAGACGTCAGATGTGAAAACATAGACATCATCTTGTTAAATATACTGAAAAAAAATCAACAACTAGGTTTTTTGTTACGCGGTTTAGATTTCTGTATACGCATTTCCCAACGTTTAACCACAGGTATATAGACATACACTCACCAGATGTCGTCCTTCGCATTGGAACTCTCGCTGAATCCTAAACAAAAATTACAAATTTAGGTACAGTACGTTGACAGAACAACTTAAAATTAGAGATCAAACCTTATCTGAAACCCACGAAATCACAAGTAGGAGAAAGACAAAACTATTCGATAAGAATCGACAAGGAATTGAAACTGACGTTTAATTTTAAATTTAAACAAAAATCTATTTCGGAAATCAAACACAATTAAAGAAGACATCGTGTGGAAATGACATATCGACAGAAATGACACTAGATAATATATATATATATATATTCGTCATTAAAATCACAGAGTGGAACCCGCAATAATAATGAGCATTTGCGATCTCTTATGTTCGAACCTTTGACAAAATATATTCCAATATTCTTGTTATTGACTCCTTCAGTGACTAAAATCTGAATTGGGAAACATGGAAAGCTACCGAGAAAATACGGAGTCACATGGAAACCTTTTTCTAGGAACGTGAAGTATTATTTCCTGCCCTTTATCAAAATCTTGGAAAACCAGCTTCCTGGACAGGATGTTTATTAAATACAAGACCGAAACAGCCGTATGATGCATTTTAATCCAGTTCTTGGCTTTATCTTATTCGAAATTTATATCATAAGGTGCTATTCATTTGTATGTGTGTGTATAATCTTAACAAACGACGTGATATCAAATCCAGAACATCATTTCATGAAAACACGCTTTAGGTTAAAAGACGTTCAATGTTATAACCAAAGTAACTATTTTTATTATACATCCAATTTTTTCCATATTTGACAAAAGACCGGATTTGTATTGAACAAGAGTTTTATTCTTTTGCAGACTTAAGAGACCTTCAAGCAATTTCGGAGTGAACTCTCCCTTTGTGTTGTACAGCTCCGTGTCACGGGCCATTAGGCCGTCGTCCTTTGGGAGAAACTGGTCATCAGTAATCACTGAAGAAATCGGCAATCAACTGAGGATCGTTGATGACAAGGTCGCATTCCCGAAAATAGACCACAGACCTGGTGCAATGAAGGTATCTAAGACAGAAATATGAAGATTACTCTGAAAACGCTCAATCACAGACCTGGTGCAATGAAGGTATTTAAGATAGAAATATGAAGATAACTCTCAGAACGCTCAAACACAGACCTGGTGCAAATGCTGATATCTAAAGAAAAATATCTGATTTAATTTTGATATTACAAAATCAAGGAATTGATGAATTCTGGCAATAAATTTTCATAAATCAGTATCTCAAGACAGTCATTACAGTGGTGCAATGCTGATATTTATGCCGAAATTGCGATTATTCCCAGACCGTTCAATCACAGACCTGGTGCAAATGCTGATATCTAAAGAAAAATATCTGATTTAATTTTGATATTACAAAATTAAGGAATTGATGAGTTCTGGCAATAAATTTTCATAAATCAGTATCTCAAGACAGTCATTATGTAGTCTTTGATATTTATGCCGTTGCGTATTTTCAGACTGGAGCGGACTCATGAAGCTATTGTATGATATTTTCTTGTGTTGATATTATGTGAACTGCTGGTGGTAATAAATAACAATGACATGTGTTGCGACTGTCTAAGCTTTGTTTGCCTGGTGGATATTCTATAGGAGTGGTTTACCTGGTAGTGATACTATGTAAGTGGTTTACCTGGTGGTGATACCACGCAAGTTGTTTACCTGGTGGTGATACTACGTAAGTTGTTTACCTGGTGTTGATAATATGGGAAGTGTTTACCTGGTGGTGATACTATGTAAGTGGTTTACCTGGTGGTGATACCACGCAAGTTGTTTACCTGGTGGTGATACAACGTAAGTTGTTTACCTGGTGTTGATAATATGGGAAGTGTTTACCTGGTGGTGATACTATGTAAGTGGTTTACCTGGTGGTGATACCACGCAAGTTGTTTACCTGGTGGTGATACAACGTAAGTTGTTTACCTGGTGTTGATACTACGTAAGTTGTTTACCTGGTGTTGATAATATGGGAAGTGTTTACCTGGTGGTGATACTATGTAAGTGGTTTACCTGGTGTTGATACTATGTAAGTGGTTTACCTGGTGGTGATGCTATGTAAGTGGTTTACCTGGTGGTGATACTACGTAAGTTGTTTACCTGGTGTTGATAATATGGGAAGTGTTTACCTGGTGGTGATACTATGTAAGTGGTTTACCTGGCGGTGATGCTATGTAAGTGGTTTACCTGGCGGTGATCTGTAATAATGCTAAGCTGTAATGCATAAAAAGTTGGATACTAAATGTACTAACATGTTTTGGATATTTTCTGTGACAACATAGAGTACATGTCGTTGACTATTTTTATTGCTCGTCTTTCACAACATTTGTTTTTATCACTCATTGTAGGTATGATGCGGAATTATGTATCTCAATCCTTACTTAAGATATTGATAAAAATGAGATATTCATTTCACAATTCACATTAAGACATTTTAAAGATAAAGTATCCTGTATTAATAACACAAGTGCTGTGAAGAGGTTGTCGCAATATCCTGATGGAGTAGATTAAGGTTGTCATGAAAAATCTATTTCTCTTTTTACGTAATCAAGGAGACAGGTAATTGCAGTATCAATGGTTACGTCATACACAGCCTTCATTGGGTGATTAGATAATACCTATCTTTATAAATTTATTTATTGTAATAAATAGAGATAAATGACATCTCCCTATTAAGTTGGAAGTTTGATGTGATTTGTTTTCAGTATCAATTTATTGGAGTATTGAGTAGTAATTGGTTCACAAATACTTACTCCAGGGCAAGTTTGATCTCATTAACATCGGACAATGGCACTGTAGATGATTCGTTCATCTTGATAATCTCTTCCGTTTGAGTATCCTTGTTCCTTTTTCTCTTGCTTGAAGTAAATCCATCTCGAGTTTTAACCACGTGGTAGGGAGTTGTCTTTCCCACTGATCCTGATGAACAGCTGCTTTTGTGATTAAATATGTTAACTTTTCTAGATCCGTGTCTTCATTGCCGATGCTGTTGTCGACTTCACAAAACTTCACAAATTGATTTGCTGAGAGTTCGGGGATTTTTTTTAATGCATGACCATATGACCTTAAGCTGTTTGTCGTAGTCCTGAGATAGAAAATGAAACACTGCTTTAACAATATTCATATCTGTGTAATCACCTCGCCATATCTATCCACCACTAGTATCTATCGCTTTTATTAAATTTCTTTACAGAGGTAAGATGACAAATTTTACTTATTGCGAACCACAATGACTGTATAAGACACAATAACTCTTTAAGTATTTATGGTCATGACAAACAAAGACCCCCCCCCCACCCCCCACCCCCAAAAACAAAAACAAAAAAAAAAAAAAAAACAAAAAAAGAGAGAGAGAGAGAGAGAGAGAGAGAGAGAGAGAGAGAGAGAGAGAGAGAGAGAGAGTGAGAGAGAGAGAGAGAGAGGAGGGAGGGAGGGAGAGAGAGAGAGAGAGAGAGAGAGAGAGAGAGAGAGAGAGAGAGAGAGAGAGAGAGAGAGAGAGAGAGAGAATACTTCCAGGTCAGCTTCAGCACAGTCTAATTCAAATTCAATAAAGCTATTGCAAAATATGAACAAATGGAAGACCCACACGGAAACAGAAACACAAAGAAAACAAGACAAGATGTTCTGCAAGAGTAAGCGTCTTCCACCTCATTAATGACATCCATCATGCAAAACATTAACATTGCATAACCCGACCCTGTCAACAAGTTACAAGCATTCTTCTTTAAAATAATATTAGAAGTGACCTACACATTAAATTAATCACCGTCATAGAAAGACACATGTATTTAGATAACCGTGCTTTGAAAGGACAAGCCAGTAATTGTATCACGGACCTTGTTTTCCTTCAACTTATCCAGAAATGTGTCAACGAAAATGATCGGAGGGGCATGTGTCTCCGTTTTACTAGTGTTCAGTCCTTCTGCTGAAAACGTTCCAATCAATCTTATACATTTCTTCAGACGGTCTGAAACGAAGAAAGCGGTTATACAGAACTGATATAAATATTACGTAAGGAATTCAGGGGTGCGAGAAAACTTTCTCAGGTAAAACCTCGACAGGATACTACATATACATCCAGTTTCAATATTTTTTCACCATAACTTTCATAGAAATAAGAAGAGACCGTGATAGTAAACAACAAATGACATGATGTTTTATATGAATTAAGTTTTAGCACAGATTCTTTAGTTAAAAGGTTTTAAAAGTATCTTTATGTCATTATGTAAAGCAATATTTTAAATTTAGTTTTGCTATAAACTGATCTTCCCAAACGCGAGAAAAAGTCTTGACAACATACATACATAGACAAACATACATAGATACATACATGTCAGGTGTAACGGGACGAGTATATTGCCATACAAACAAGAAAAGAGACGAACACCGATATACACTTTGTACAATATATATTTACATTATGCACATAATACCACAATTTGTACAAGTATCTACACTAGATTATACACTATATCTACAACAGTTCGTTTGGACCTTCCCGACTCTGTCTTAGTTCCGACAGTCCCACAGGTACAGTCCACCTATGTATCCGCACAGGTCCACACACTCATGAGTTTCAGTTCATCCACAGAGGATCCAAAGCATAGACAATTCCACAAAGGAAAAGTTACAATGTCACATAATGACGTCATCAGTTCCACGATCCACCAATAGCAGTGAAACTACATCCACAAAGAATAATGCAGCTCCCAACAGTGGGGTTCATGAGCAAAACCACCAAAGTAATGATGAGAGGGGAATTTACGAACGGGTGGGTATGTGCTAGGTTCAAACAACAATAGACAAAATTGTACCCAAATCACTTAAAATGCCTAAATTTAGCACATTTCCTTAAGAATAATATTAAGAAGACACTGTTTCAACCCAAGAATGTAATAATAATTGAAATTGAACTTTGAAAATATTTCCACAAAAACACCGGTCAAGCAACCTTAATATTCAAACCTTCCAGCGGGGTGAAATATATATACACGTGAATTTCACAAACGAATGCTCTAAATTCCCTAATCTACGATGTACTAAATCCAGATTACTTATTAAAATCAATTGGTTATCAAATAACTATTTATCAACAGTTTTAAACAGTAGCACACCTGAACGTAAACAATGTCACACCTGTACGTAAACAATAACACCCTGTACGCCTCATATAGGACGCATTACAAGGCACAATTTGATATTTACAGTGTGTGCAGCTTAGTTACGGTTTCAATAATGAACGGTACAACATAAAATATCTTACATATGAGTAGAAACTCACCGCAAGCAGTCTTTTGCGTTCTTGTAAGAAAACATGCACCCGCTATTGTCAAATATGTCCGCCTCTGGTTAAATCTCGGCTGATCACGCACGCAGGTGCGTTATTTGAAGTTAACGAATGGCGGTAAACTTAAAAACTTACATTACATGCATAATTACATTCTGAACTGAAGACCTTGTTACATCAGGTTCATTATGTGGGGTCACCTCCTGGATGACAGGTTTTCAGGTGATGGATTTTCGTAACCTTGATCCATTTATTATCTCATTAATCAAACGACCCTTACCAAGATTTATGTAGAATTATTTCTCCGCTAGCCATTAACAATCAAGTTTGGTAGATATAACGTATTTTGTTACACAGCAATGCCCGACATTAGTCATTGTTTCAGCTACCTACCTGTTTCCTGTTTGTCTTTGAGAAAATCTGTAAGCCGGAAGACTAATAGATATACTCCGTGTGACGAAATAAAAACTGTGTGAAGCCTGGAACGACGTGTGTCCACCCATATCCCAGGGATGCTTCGTCATACTCGACAAGACGTGAAGCTATCAAGATATCTTGTTCCTTAGATAGTGACGGTGCTTGCGTCGGCAAACTTTCTTTGCCGACTTCGGCCACTAAAAAGTCAAAAACATATTTATTATCGTTCATGGCAACACAAATGTGGTCCAGATATTTATTTCTATGAACCGCTCTATAATATATACCCTATAATATTGTCCGTGTGTAAATCATATTTGCTTATGCAGTGATAATGTATTAACACTAAATCATTAAGTAGTTATTCGTTATATCAAAGCTCCAAAATATCCTTGTCCATCCCAAGGATAAATCATCCAAAGAGAACGTCGCAAATACTTATACAAAATATGATATAAGAATAGTGACTCATCGTATATCGGAGAAACAGGCATGAGATTCGGGAACGGACTTAGATTTCGGTATATGTTCCATGAATCGCGTTAGCGTAACTGGATCCGTCTCAACTCCAATCCGTTGCACATCCGATCGCTATTCCACCCTCTGTGTCTTTGCTACAATTCTGAATTGTATGTGCAGTCTTTCTCTGATAAATCAGATCAACCGACAAATACAAAAATCTCCAAACTTACGAAGTGCACCTCCCTGGTATAGTTATCATTTCAAATTCAGACATTTTATTTTTTCAAAAGAGCAAAATGCAACATCTTTTTGATGATACATGATATACTAAACTGTGCATGTACTACAAACAGAGTATGACAGATGTAAAGTTAGTACGTTGTTTGCGTTCGATCGTGACGGTCAGATGGAATCAGTGGCACCACAACGCCATGACACTAGCAAGCTAATCGGGTCGTGGATTTAGCTGTTTAATTAAGATGACATCACAGTTAATCAGGCATAAATATTGTAGGAATTAGACGCAAAACTGTGATAATCTTTCCACAACCGACTTATATATATATTTATACTTACATATTTGTTTAAAAAGTTTCCACAGAAGAATTTGTGGAAGCATCATGCAGATTACCTCATGTAACCATGATTTTACAAGATAGAATCCTGATAATATAACGCATACAGCGGTAACTATGTGTAACTATCTGTAAATATGTGTACTTCATACCATTTAACCATTGATGTTGGAAAGTTTTTATGCATATTTATCAACTATTACATGAAAAATCTCGTTTTTAACGTTAACAACTTTTTATAGAAAATAAAGTATGAAACATGATGGAGAATTCCTATATCACTTTATTAGTTCGTTTTCGTAACAAAATCTTTGTTCTTTAACCTGTTTTCGGACCGAACAGCGTGAAAAAGCTCGTCAGCTGATTGAATCGTACAAACTAGCATTTGATTAAACATTCTGGGTTTAATATCTTATCATTTTCTGTGTTTTGCGCGAGAAGATTTATCTTACTTAAGGTTTTTTTACTACCATAAAACGTCTATTGTCACCGCAAAGACAATTTATAAGATTACATTGACGGTAACTGATCGAAATAAAAGTCAAAATCTAGATGTGTAGGGGCACTGGCCCCATAATTCAATGTATTTTATAATTACTATATATCTGAAAATTTAAGAACAACACTAAGTACATATATATATTCTGCATCGCGCCACTATTCGAAGGAATTGAAAGTGGTATACTGGCTACAGCAAATCACAGGGACTAATAGTCCACCAGTAGTGTCTACTCCTTCAATCTTTAAAGTTGTAGACAAGACGTGTTTTTATTATTGTCACATTAAAAGCTGTTAAACATATGACACATGTGCAGTATCCATATATTGGTTCACCATTGAATCTTTTCGCCAGGAACAAAAACACGCGACCCACTTCCTTCATCCGATAATGAAGTGATCGCAGTTTCAATGATAAGAAACGAAGCCAAAATGTAAATATACAAAGCGAAACTTGATAACACTCAGGAAAATATATGATTTATAAAAAAAATAAGTCTTTTATCTGCTATCATCGGTTTTTTACTTTAATTATTCCATATATCTATAACCCTAATTAAATAAGCGTCTGTTTTGTATCAATTTAAATTTGAACAAAAGAATTAAGGTGTACATATTAGCATCAAAAGGATAACGAAATCGCTACTTACGAGCTGTATTCCGATCCAATAGTAAGAGGCAGGATATGAAATAAAAGAAAGAATACAATTTGATAATTACAGAAGACGTTGTTGACATTCATGCTACTGTGTGTCATATTTCAGATATATTAAATGATTGCAGAAGTGGTTTAGTCTTATTAAATCCAACAAATCCAAAGAAATGCATTCGTTTAATCTTTAATCTCAAAGAAAATACAAAAATGTCATCTGTGGTACGTTTGTATGACTTTATAGTAAAAAAGCACTCTCTCTCATTTAATAATGAAAAATATTTGTTTCCAATTGATGTCGGCTCCGGATTTTGTACCAAGTTTTAAATCGGTGCGCTTTGATTGACAGTAAAACATAACGATATGAATTTCCCCATACGGACTTGTCATGTTGAATCTATCATGTTATTTGAAGATGCGGTAAAGCAATTTTAAAGTGCTACAGTGTATATGGATTGGATGTCTAATTAAATGAAATTTGACATCTTGTCTTGACCAATAGTAAACTGGTTACCTGCTTGATTATACTGTACACGGTTATCGAACATTGGAAGATGCAATGGTCCTCTTAATCTAATGGTTCTTGCTAGAGCTTATAAAGCCTAATTCCTAATGCTTAATCTGTGTGTAGTCCTGTACACACTGCACTGTCGATAAATGCCACCCTTTTCTACCCCAACTTGTTGAGACGATGACTTGTTCAATTCACCCTTCGGTCGTGCTCTGTTAGCAGCTAACTGTTAACACGTCTATTGCTATTTTTTTCAAGCATACTAAATGGATATGTAGGTACCAGTTACACACTAGAAGTGTCTTTCTTATTTCGTAATTGATCGGAAATGCCGACAAGGCAGCCATCTTTGGTTCTGGCGAGTTTATCGATTATTAAAGATATGTTCAATTTGTCCCTTATAATCTGTGATATATTATATTGTCGGGGTCCGATTTTTCGCCTTTTTTTCTGCAAATATCTTTCCTTTTTACATATTGTTATCTCTGGGAAATTTAACGATAAATCATTCTGAAATTTGATATGATTGAGAACAACGATAGAAGAGAAAGGAAACGATTTGATAATAGTATCCAGCAGTGGATGCAAAGAACCCTCTGGGATTTCTTGTTATATTCATGAACGTAGGTGGCGTTGAACAACTCCTCATGTCTAGGAACCTTACAGACACCAATATTTTGTCCTAGCATCTTGTTTAGATAGATGTTTTTTACTCTTTAAATATCAATGCTATTAAATAAAAAAAGTCTGATTCGATTTTCATTATTTATTCCTATACAAGTAAGATCGGTTATGTCTGATTGATGAAGCTAGACTTTTACATGTAGTTCAATCATAATGATTATCTATGTTAAACGTTGCTAATATACGGGCAGAATGTTTATGAGATACCATTCAAATCATTCTTAGTATATACAACAAAGGTGTTGTTAATAGTTCAATATCCTGTTGATTGGATATATGGACTAAAATCTAAGCTTTGAAGTGATCAATGAAGCCATGCGATAGTTCAGTACTTGTTGATAGCAAGGAAGAGATAATCTGGATTGGTACTCATCATGGCGTGCTATATCATGGGTCAAATATTCATTTAATGTTAAATATTGACACATGTCTATTTGATACGGCTGAAAAATAAGATAAAATAATGACAATGTATCGTTTTTAGTATCTGATTCTTATTACTACAGCATGTCTATATAATACATTAAAGGAGTGATGACTCGTTTAAAGATGTCAATCTGTCATTGATTGCAACCTTGACGGTTTACAGCTAACATTCCATTTACAGTGTTTAAATTGTACATTAATAGCTTCAATTCCTTACAACCCACTTTCTGATCGAACCTTATTATTCCCGATAACGTGCACTAGTTACACATGGTCTCAAATAAATGACAAATATTGATAAAACTGGAATCGAGTTACACAGTAAACACAACATACATGTACATGTCAAGCTTCTTACTCTTATTCTGTACTGGTTGTGAACTACACGTTGTAGTTGGAATAGACACGCGTAAATCATTTCCGTTGTACAATTTCAAAATCTTCGACTTTCTAATCATTCATGAGTACATATGTGAACTTACGTTGTAGCAAATTTAAATAATCGAATAGACACGACCTTCTAATTATTAAGAAAATAAATCATTTAAAATTAAATCTACGACGCAATAGCATGTACTTACTCAAATCATCGGCATTTGAACCAGTCGCCATGAGTAGTCTTGTCCTCCTTTGCTAGCGTTTTTGTCCTATAAAGATAGAAATTAAGTTACTGAAGTCACTGAAAGACTGAATAGTTTAAAACACATACATTTGTAAAAGATATAAAACAGAATCTATTACATGAAAATCAAACTTACAAATATAGAAGATCAGTAGCAAGCAGAAAATTTGACTCTATCTTCCGTGTGAAATGTGCAGGTCAAGGAAACAATTTCAAACTCCATCATAAAGACACTTATGTTCTTGTAAAAAGCTCTTAAGCATGCATTCGAGAAAGGAAGCACTGCAAATAGTAAACAATTGTCAAATGTTAAGCTATGTCAAATCATGTCGAGCCGTATTTCTTATGAGATATCTTGAGCTGAAGTCCTGAAAATCGCCTGAAAGCAATAATTTTCAATATTGAAACCTCAGCGTAGAATTCTATAAATAGCGTCATCGATAAAGATGTTGAGGCTTACTCTCAATTGTCGTTTACCTCATCTTCCAATCATCGTTACAGAAACAAGATTTTTTTAAAGCTAGAAAGTTATTTCCCATCTTTACCACATATATATGTTAATTGTATCAACCAGTCATTTAAGTTAAAAAAAAACCCACTGCAGTGTGTTAGAATTGTTGTAAATAATGAACGTTTCATTACGTATTCAGAATCTAATAGAGTAAAGCCTAATATGTGAACTATGCTTCATCATCGACACCCGCCATGTAAACCTTGGTCAATCCAAGGTATGAAACAACAGATCGACCGTTAAAGGATTAAACAGAAATATAAGCAGGGACCTGAAAATGGGTATTTTTCCAAAGACATTTCCTAATTATTTCGTATCACAGTAAAATCTGGAAATTTGAACTTGGTCCACATTTGACACAATCACGAATTGCTTTTGGCTGTTGTTCTACAATGTCTCAACTGTAACGGTTTTTTTCAAATTAAGCCCACCTATTGAATTTGAAGCTGAAGTGCCATAGGTTGTAGTTAAATATCATGGCAACATGAATTTAAAACTTTTGAAAAAATACCGATCCTATGATCTTCAATACATGCATGCAAGTGAACCACACTTTTTGTATACGTATAATTGTTGTTCGCTCATGATATCACTTGTTAAAAGGATTCAGATTCTTCTCCAGTGTAGGATATCTAAACACCAGGAAAATCTTTGTGAGAGTAAAACTATAAAATTGTTCGTCTGTTTTATGATAACTATATTGCTTTGTTAATATATCTTCAGTACAACAATCAGTCTCTAAAGGTGAAATACCAGTCTTTATAGATAAAAAAGAAGATACCCTTGCTACTATACAGTTTACTTTGGTCAATCTCAAATACATAAGTCGTGGCACGCACTAAAGATACGTGAAAACCAAACATTTGGTAATTACATTGATTTTCAATTTTTTATTCATGACAATCCATGGTAAATATATATCATGTAAAATAACGGTGGTGAATTCCTTCATGACAATCCTTGTTGTGTGTTAGTGGTAATTATATAGCACGCAAAATAATGGTGGTGAAATCGTTCATGACAATCCTTGTTGTGTGTTGGTGGTAATTATATAGCACGCAAAATAATGGCGGTGAATTCCTTCATGATAATCCTTGTTGTGTGTTGGTGGTATTTATATAGCACGCAAAATAATGGCGGTGAATTCCTTCATGACAATCCTTGTTGTGTGTAAGTGATTAATAGTTGGTTCCTCGTCATAGTAGAAGGTTTTACCCAGGGGACACAACCCGTGGTTGTAAAAATGTATAAAACAACGAGCTAGTCAGCAAACAATAAACGATATTTGATAAAAATAATCAAAATGTTTGTATTTACCAGAAGCTGAAGGACACTATCTTTTCAGAAAGGAAGTGTCAGAACATCTGTTTTAAATAAAGTAATAGAATGTATGAAAAAGTGTGCATGGAATGTAAAATGCGTGGTCACATCAGGTCAGAGAGTCCCAAACGGTGGGCCGATCTGACAATGTTGACGAGGAGGACTGTAAATAGGACACATGCACCACGGACAATAACAGTACTGGTGATGAACAAGAGGACGATGAGACATATACCAGTACTACTATTGATGTCCCAGATAATAAAGAGGTTTTCGTGGAAGCCTCAGAACACAAACCGAAATCTCGAAAACGTAGATCAGATAAAAACGCGAAAAGCAAGAAAGATACACAAATTGTCTTAGACAAATTCCTGAAGAACACTCCTTCCAGGAAATCCTCTCAATTGAGCGCCGACCTACGCTCTCCGCCTGAAGACATAGGTCAAATAGCGAAGAAATAAAATTGAAAAAAAAGAAAGACTAAGTTTTCTTTGCATATTCACTCAATTTTATTCACCATAAATGTATGTACAACTGTGAAAGCAGAAAAAAAGATTTTACGCGTGGGTTAAACAACAAAAAAGCAATATCATCTTGGCACAGGAAACACATTTTAAAGAAACAATGGAATCTTACATAAAATCAGAGTGGCAAGGGGAGGTAATTCTTATTGGCACAACAAAGAGTAGAGGAGTAAGTATATTTATGAGTAAAAAGATAAATCCAGAAATTATATACGTCAGGATAGAATGGGAAGACTCTTACTTGTTAATGTTAAAAAAATGATAACATATTGTAACATTCATCCAGGGTTCTTTCGCCAGGAGCGACACGACAACTACAAGCCCGTGTGTTTCGTGGAGGTATTTATTTATTTATCTCTCGCATCTGGCTCTGGACCAGCAGAGGTTCCATCCGTGGTCGACTCACGGTCAGAATCACCTTCAGGATCTTCACTCAAAACACCTTCAAAGGCATCCGACAGATCCTGTGTCCCTGGAGGCACCGTCATCCAATATTCCTCTTCCCCATCAGTTTCACTGGCTTCACTCTCCATCCGTTCATCCACAGATGGGCTCTGTGGTGACAGAGGCTGGGGCCTAGGACGAGGTTTGGGTGTCGGTCTCGGCTTCGGGGTTGGGATGTTGTCATTCCTCAGCGTTGGGTCCAAATATCCTATGGGTAGTAGTAGATTTCTGTGGAGGGTACGTCTCTTTCCTTCCCCATTTTCCTTTTGCACAACAAAGACAGGCATGTTCTCGTTCGGTTGGTCTAGGACAATATAGACATCTTCTTCCCATCTATCCGCGAGTTTATGCTTGCCGTCAAATGCTAAAGTCCTCACTAGCACACGGTCTCCTCTACGGACACAAGCTCCACGCACTCGCTTGTCATAGGCATCCTTCTGTCGGTTCTGCGATGTGGTGATGCTGGTGGTTGCCAGGTCATAGGATCGCTGTAACCTTTTCCTGAGGTCCTCTACATCTTGATATGGGAAACTTTACTATCATTGGTCCTCCTAATGTTAAAAGCTGTCTATCGGTAACCGGGGTTCACGACCAAACATCAAATAGAAGGGTGAAAATCCGGTTGATTCATTCCTTGTCGCGTTGTACGCATGCACTAGTGTGGCAACGTATGCTTTCCAATTCTTCTTTTGGTCGTCCTCTAGTGTTCCCAACATGTTCAACAGAGTCCTATTGAAGCGCTCGCATTGGCCATTCCCTTGCGGGTGATATGGTGTTGTCTTTGACTGATCGATCCCTGCGAGACGGTAAAGTTCTTTCATAAGGTTACTCTGAAAGTTGGTTCCTTGATCCGAGTGTATCCGACTCGGCATTCCATAGTGGACAACAAAGTTATTGAAGAAAGCATCTGCTGTCGTTTTAGATGTTTGGTTCTTTGTTGGTACGGCAACGGCATATCTTGTGTAATGGTCCGTAATAACAAGTATGTGTTGGTAATTTCCTTTCGAAGGTTCCAAGGTCAAAAAGTCCATGTTGACAACTTCCAGTGGTTGAGTTGTCGTAATAGAAACCATTGGTGCTCTTTCATTGATAGGTGATTTCCTTCTCAGGCAACGAGAACAACCTGAGATCCATTGTTCGATGTCCGTCGTCATGGCGGGCCAATAGAACCTATCTTTGCACAATGATGTGGTACGAGTAATACCAAGATGACCCATCCTGTTGTGTAGGCTGTTGAGAACTAAAGCTACCAGCTCCTGGGGTACCACAACTTGAGTTTTTACTCCGTCGTCCCCTTGGACCTCTTTGTACAATATACCATCCTTGGCTTTCAAAGTCCTAAACCGGCGGTATAAGTTGGCGTTCCAAGCGACTGTGGGTATAGCTTCTTTTGTCGGCTTCTGACCTTTGGTAACAAATTCCAGGCAAGGCCCTAGGACTGGGTCTCTCCTTTGTGCAGTCCTCAAGTCCTGGCGTGTAACCTCATTAAGGACGGCATCTGATTTCAAAGTGTCAGAGTTCCAATGCAGGCTATCCACAAAGGACTGTTGCTTGGTCATCTGGCAAACCGCTGCAACTGATTCGCACGAGATAGAGAGTCGTTCAAATTCTTCCTTTGTGGGTAATCTAGACAGTATATCAGCGTCGCTGTTAGATTTTCCTGGCCTATACTTTATGGTAAAGTCAAACGCAGACAGAGCGGCTAGCCATCTATGTCCCGTAGCATCGAGTTTGGCACTTTTCAGCACGTATGTCAGCGGGTTGTTATCTGTAAGCACTGTGAACTGCTGATGATAAAGATAGTCACGGAACTTCTCTGTAACTGCCCATTTTAACGCTAGGAATTCCAGCTTATGAGCCGGGTAATTCCTCTCCGAGCGAGATAGTCCTCTACTGGCATAGGCAATCACCTTCATACCATCTTCGCCTTTCTGGTACAGAACAGCCCCAAGCCCCTGGTGGCTGGCATCCGTGTGAAGTTCAAATGGCTTCTGGTAATCTGGATAGGCTAGGACGGGTGGTGTTGTGAGTGCTTTCTTTAACTCCAGGAAAGAAACTTCCTGTTTCTCACCCCAGGTCCAACTCTTCCCAGCTTCTTTCTTAGTTGCTTTGGGTGCGGGTATGAGATCGGTAAGCGGCCGAGCCTTCTTTGAAAAGTCTTTGATGAATTTCCTATAGTATCCTGCAAAACCAAGGAAGCGGCGAACATCCTCTGGGCTTGAAGGCGTTTTCCAGGAGGTGATCTTTGAAATCTTCTCTGGATCTGTCTCAATTCCTCTCTCACTGACTATAAAGCCTAGATACTTGACTTTCTGTTGGAAAAAAGTGCATTTCTTCGGTGAAAGCTTGAGGCCGTGTTGTCTCAGACGATCCAATACGCGGGTTAATTTCTCCAAATGCTCCTCAAATGTCTTTGAAAATATTATGACGTCATCTAAATAAATAAAACAATCCACCATATGTAACTCTCCTAAACACTGTTGCATGAGGCACTGATATGTGGCGGGTGCATTCGCCAATCCAAATGGTAATCTGTTATACTCAAAAAATCCAAGTGGCCCAACTGTAAAAGCGGTCCTTTCCTTATGTTCTTCCTCAACTTCCACTTGATGGTAACCACTTTTCATGTCTAGAACCGAGAAGTACTTGGCTCCAGACAGTGAGTCGAGAATTTCCTCTATCCTGGGTAATGCATACGAGTCGTTAATAGTCCGGTTGTTGAGCTGGCGATAGTCGATACACATCCTAAGTTTACCATCTTTCTTGCGTGCTAACACCACGCCGGATGCCCAAGGTGAATATGACTTCCTGATAACTCCACAGGCTAGCAATTGCTGTAGGTGATCCCTGACTTCTTGCATCATCCCTGGGGGAATACGTCTATGGCGATGTTTAAACGGACGTTCGTCATCTAACTCAATGCGATGCTTCAGGTCCTTGGTATGCCCCAAGTCCAATTCCCCTTGAGAGAAAACATCTAGGTATCGCCCAATAACTCCTTTTCCTTTCTCAAGGTAGACATCATCCAGGAATGGGTTGAAAGTAACTTGCTTCAGGACATCTGGCTCCAGATCCTCCTTCAAGTCAGTTTTCTTCACTGCTAAGGAATGACAAACCGTCACAGGCTGTAGCTGGCAAACTAACGAGCGAGGTGGTACAACAACTGTTCTGGTGGTGATGTTGGATACGTTAACGTTCACCATCCCGTTACGCTTGTACTTATAGGTGAAAATTCCCGGTGACACATCTAAATCCTTTGTAAGGGTTGAGTTGAGAGCGGTATGAATAACGGCACATACTTCCGGATAGGGTAGTTCCTTGCCCACTTGACAGCATATATCAACCTGTGCATTTGGTGGTATCACGATGTTTCCTCTCTCTGAGCTTCTCAAAACGGCTAAACAGTAACCGTTATGCTTCAGCTGCTTTTCCTGCAGGGAGATACATCTGAATGAAAGGTACCAGGGTGTGGTAAGGGGTGCTTCCTGGAGGTATTTAGGTCCGAACCTCTCTTCGCACTTCTTCATGAAATGTGCAAGAATATTTGTCCCCAGTAGAATAGGAACTTTCTTGTTAAAGTCGTAATCTGGAACAACTAGTAACAGGCACTTGTCATCTTCTCTCTGAAGTTTATCAACCTGGATGTCTACTTCAATATATCCTAGGTAAGGTAATAGCTCTCCTACAGCGACTTCTACCTTAAGGGCTCCATCCTTCAGCTCATGAAGTGGTAAATGTGACAAATGAGTTCTATAAAACTCTTCAGCAACACTTCATACAGTGGCCCCAGTATCCAGTAATGCCTTCACAGGGTTACCATCTACAAATATATCCGCTATATTGCACCTCCCTGTAAGACCAGGTGGCCCCCCTGCGGCTCGTCTCGCGACAGGTAGCCAATGTGCTTCTGTTCCGGCTTGGACTGCTGTTGCTGCTTCGCATCATTGTAGGAATGTGCTGGTCCCCCATCTCTATACACAGGTTGGCCGTTTCCATACCGCGGGTGGTCTCGACTGGTATGATTGCGGTAGCTATTCCTTCCAGCCTGTCCATCATTACCTTGTCCGTGTTGCTGTTTCTTCTTCCCGGGCTTCTGTTTCTGCTCTGACTTCTCTAATCGAGTTGACAACTGCTTGACCATCTCTTTCAATTCATCAATATCAGAGTTCCCAGACATCATCTTGATCTGAGATGCTGATTCAGTCTTAGCAGCATGTCCGGAACCTAAACTGCGACCATGCTCAATACGGCGTACTGCTTGTCTCAGCTGATCAAAATCTTGTATAGAATCAAACTTATGACCACTTACATCTTTCAGCGATGGCAGCAAACCCTCGTAAAACACCGATCGAAGCATTGAGCTGATCTTGTCGGCCGTGTATAGGGCTCCTTGCTGTGTAGCCTTGCTCAGTAAATCTTCCAGCCTCAGTCCCCACGCTGTCACCGACTCGCCTCCTTTCTGCTTGGCACTGTAAAATTCTCCAAGCAGAGTTTCTGTAGACTCATTCCGATCATACACAGACCCCATCTTCTGTAGTATGACAGGCAGAGCGGCATCTGGTCCAAGTCTCATAAGAACACTTTTCGGCTCACCTCTAAGGGAGATACGGACAGCCTTAGCTATACTCTGGTGGGAATGATGAGACTCCATCATCAGACACTTTACCTCATACTTCCACTGATCATAGGTAACATCACCTTTGGAGGCAGGTGGGTCTCCTGAGAAGGTAGAGAGTCTAGGTCTGGAACCGGCAGGCAGAATCCCCAACAAAGTTGGATCAAACTTCTGCTCTGTAGTCTCAGATTCCTTATGTTGGGCAGCATATTCCAGTATCCACTCTCTCATAGCACCCGGGTCTTTAGGCATAGCTCCCATTTTCTTAAACCCTTCAAACAGCGCAGCCGCCTGGGCAGTCTCATCCGCAGACAGAGACATGACGTCCAAATCAAGGGTAAGAAATTGTGAAAGCTAAGTACAAGTACATAAGCTTACCAATATTGTAAAATCTTAAATATTAATAAAGTTCAAAATGAGCTGAAATAAAACTCAAAAATACAACTTGATCAAATTAAAACAAACAACTTAACCAAGATAATGTTCTGGAATTCTTCTACAGCTACAAAATATCGCGAGTGTCGACACTTTTTATGTGCACAAATATCGCGAAATAATACTGCAGAATAAACCGCAAAACAGCTAAGAATTATATATACTATAACTCATTATATGCCAACATACATGAAACAATCAACATATAAACATAACATGTAAACCTACAAAACATAAATACAACATGAGTAAGTCATAAGTCGGGTGACCAGTCAATGTCAATCAGTAAATAGCACAAAGTAATTAAGAATAAGCCAAGAAATGCTAAATAGAATAAGAAAATCAAAGGTGGTTTCAGGAAAATAAACAAGTCTAAGACCTTATATGGGAGGAGGGAGGTAATAAACAACCCTAAAATAAACCCAGTTTAATCAAACTTTCAATTAGAATTTATCCTAAGTTGAAAAGTTTATAAGATGTAGAAAATTAAAGTTACGTTTAGACTATCAATCAATCAAAAAGTCCTATTTACTCTAATTTTAAAAAGTTCGAATTTTTTTTTTTTACCCAAAAACGAAAGTAGTCAGCCGGAAATGCGGAAAGGTGAAGGTCACTCTCACATAAAAATCTCATATGCAGAATCTAAAACTGTTCACAAGTAAATATACGTTATTATCAAATACAGCAATGACTCAAACGGAAAAAGTTTTCAAAATGTAAAAATGTCAATAAGGTATCACAGGATCCGCGGCACGTAAATAGAGTCAATATACGGTAGAAATAACCGATAACGTAAATTTAGTCTCTGCTCACTTACATTACATCACAGTTCTAGAATGTCCTCCTGTAACTGTTTCGGTCTAGTTCAACGAAATAGACACAAAGTAGAAATCCGTCATAAACACTGAGAGGTGAACACGTGCACAATCCCTGTTCCATGGAAGACTCCCGAGAGCACCGAACGATTTTCGAATTGTCGAAAAATGTCATCTAGTCGTCGAGCTTGATACGTAGGCTAGTGGTAAAGCAAACATGGGCGCCATTGTAACATTCATCCAGGGTTCTTTCGCCAGGAGCGACACGACAACTACAAGCCCGTGTGTTTCGTGGAGGTATTTATTTATTTATCCGGGAATTAAAATCCCTGTAAAATATATTTAAAATAACATACAAGTACAAATCACACATGAACGCACATAACCTTCATTCAAATACACACTACTATAAAGACGATACTTGACGAAATTTCCACCGACTTTCTACACGAACTGACAAGCATGGGAAAGGTTACGAGTAAAGATAATTACACTGACATTTCGAATGATATTAGGCTCATAGCTAATATTAGACTTAGGAATATAATCAAGAAATATTTAGGAAATAACGACTACTTTTAGCTGTTATTTTATAAGTATCAAAAATAAGTTTATATGACTCTAGAGCTAAAGTATTAACTTTACTCAAGCATTATAATTAGGTTTTAATTATTAGCAACTATTTACAAACATAATACATTAAATTATCCACTTACCCTGCATGTGGTGCTGGGGAACCCGGTTATAGGGAAATAGATTAATAATGCGGATTAATAGCCGCACAGCGAAGAGGGACAAATATGTGTGCACCGGCCCTCGGGTAGCTGAGAAGTGCCGACACAAGGACAGGACAGAAAAAAAGGAAAAGAAGGCGCCAAAAATCAGCGTGGAGAACGTGTCTCCTACCATGTCAGGGGTCAGTCAAACTTGTCAAGTCAGCACAAATGATGGACGGGTGATTGACAATACATGCACAATACGTCACAAACACACCGATTACGGGTAGAGCAAAAGTAAGACAAGACGATCACGTGATAACTAATCACATGACACCACAAAAAACGAAAATAAACGGTCACGTGACAATGTATGCCCCGGATGTAAACCTAAAAATACCCGGCGCTACAATATATACCATTGTAAATTCATATCCACCTAATGACAGAAAATGCAGAAACACATTTTACAAACAAGCGAAAACATTTATTTCAAATTATAGCTTATGATTCATTATTACAGGAGGTGATTGATCTTATTACCAGTATCAATTCGTCTTAAACAATATTTCAATGATGGAGTTCGTCAATATTTTAATCACATTCTATATATTTTGTAATTTTTTGTAATTTTTTTAGTATTTTGAGCATCTCATATTGCACTGTACTTGTGCTTTTTATGGGGTTTAGTATACATCAATATTTATTTCAAGTCAACATATCAACTCTTTCGACGTATCAGTAACTCCAGTCAATAAAATATAAATGCATCATCTAGATTATTCGAGTATTTGACATAACTACGAAAAAAATCATTATAATCTTAATATGTTAAAATCTCTTATTTTTATATCATCACCACCGCATTAATATTTCGGTAAAGGCTTCCTCTGAATTTGGACCACATTTTAAAAGTGATTCAATGTTTTGTTAGAAAATAATTCAAATGTTTAAATTGTGACATGAACTAGAAAGCCATGATACTGACTAAAAGTCTTTATTCTTTACCAAATAGCTAACTTGATAATGTAATCCAACCTACAATTTTTATCACTCCGTTCAGGTTGTGTTATGTTTTACACATATTCAACCTTCTGTAAATCTACCAACCAACAGTATTATTTTTTATCTTACATTGTTGAATTTTATATTATGATTAACATAGTCTCTTTATAATTAGCAGTTAAGTTTGTCTACGTTGTGTAATAACGTGCTTGTTTGTCATGTATTGTGAGTGTAATCCGTTGATGAAATCAATTGTGAGTTACCTCCCTTTGATTGTTTAATTGTTTATTTCATGTCGGAATATCTGTAAAAGCTATTCATAGTTCATGTTCTCCTCGTTTCACCACTAGCTAAACCAATTTTTAACGACTTCCAGGCGATTTAATGCATTTGATTTTTCCATCTACTGTTTAAAAAACGTAAAAGAAAAATGTAAGACAAATGATATTTGTATACTGACACTAGCCTAAAATCAATTTTCTTCGGCTATATAATGCTTGTATATAACTGCTGCAGATATTCCACATGTAGGAAAAAGTATTTTTTTTCAGATCTAAGTGTTTTTTCTACACATTTATTTTTTGTATAAAATCTTCGTCTAACAACACGTTAACATCGTTTTCACAAACATACACAAATACATATCATTACATTTTTTTTAAACATATATCTATTTTGTCACATTAAGTACAAATGGGATTTGGGCACAAGTTTGCTAACTTATATTAAGCCCCTAACCAACTCCCCCCCCACCCACCCCCAAAAAAAAAAACAAAAACAAAAACAAAAATAAAAAAGGCAATATACATATTTACAAGATGGCATGTCAAATACATATATATATATATATACAGAGAGAGAGAGAGAGAGAGAGAGAGAGAGAGAGAGAGAGAGAGAGAGAGAGAGAGAGAGAGGGGGGGGGGAGGGGAGGGGAGAGGGACAGACAGAGAAGGGGGGTAAATAAATACATATATAACTACTTTTTAACATATACAAGAATAAGGACAGTCTCCCTCCGACACCGACGGTAGAAGTTGACACTATACACTCTTCAAAAACGTTCGACTTATCTATTGTTCATCACATCCCGTGCTTTGATTTTGCGTTCTCCTTTTCACTCCGTTCGTCCTTGGAAATACGTTTCTCTTCTGACGTCGGCATCGGAAGGATCGTTACTTGACATAAAATTTAGACTTTTATACTTAATTAAAACAGTTTTTCAACTTAACTGGGGAGAGAGAATGTGGCAATATAGATGTAGAAGAATGGGATTAATTAGAACAGAAAGGGAGTGCAGGAAATACAATGTTCAGAATCTATTAGTTTCTACAATAAATTGTTGCGTTTTGTTTTTATTAACACGTTTTCTTGAATGGACAATTCAGTATTACCATGTAGTAAAAGCTGCAGGTTAAGTGGAATATTTTAGTTCGCAGTAGAGAGTAATTCTCTGACCCGCATAATTATTGCAGACAAAGAAGAAGTAAAATGTATCTTCAATCTGATGTCCACAGTGATAGAGACGGAAATCTATTAAATTGACATGGAATAAGTGATCGTGTAGTGTACTAGAGTTATTTCTCAGTCTGGTATGTAAGATATTACTTTTTCGGTCACCAATGAGATAATACATAGGGACTTGTACTACATTTTGCCTACGAAGATTATTTTTAAAAACTGTATATGACACACTGTGTCTAATAACGAGATCTAAATGATTCCAGAGTCGGACTGTAGAAGGAAAAAAAAACAATGCTGTCGACTGAAGTCGATAATTGGGAAAAGACTACTTGTCGGAAAATCGGAGATTATATCGGGAGGTGTCTGATACAGACGGGGGTAGTAGAGAAGGAAGATAATAAGGTGTAAGATTGTTATGAATTGTATAGAATAACTGTAATTTCCGTCTAGTTCTTCGTTCGGATAGAGTTTCAAAGCCAGATTCAAGATACAAAGAATTTCTAATAGAGTACAAGGGCAAACCAGTAATGATCTCCGCAGCCCCTAGCTGAAGTTTTTTTCTAATTTGTCTGCGTCACCGAGAGTACACCTATCCCATACCTTACAATAGTATTCTAGTATACTTACTTAAAGTTTTCCTATTTAATATTTCAATTTACGTAAGACACCCGATTGTTTTGATACCTTTTTGCAAATACTTTCAATGTGAGTACTCCACTTACAACTTTAATCCAAAGTTACTCCCATGACTGTCAACGAAATCAACACTTACATTATTAAATTTCAAGTCAATAACATGCTCAAGTTCAAAATTAGAAATAATTAATGCTTTTGTTTTTGCGGGATTGAAATTAACCAGCCATTTATCCACCCAATTTTGAATTTTCTTTATATCACTATTAATAATAGTTTCGATATTTTGGTGAGACTCGTCAGAACATAATAAAGACGTACCGTCTGCAAATAGGTTGGATAAACTTATAAGATTGTCCGCTATATCATTGATATATAAAATAAAAAGCAAAGGACCTAGAACTGAACCCTGAGTGACACCAGCATTAGTGGTTTTAATAGAAGATTTGTCATTACCAATAAAATCTTGTTGCTGTCTATTACTGACATAATTACTTAACCAGTGTAATAATTTTCCCGATATGCCGTAACTCGCTAGTTTCACTCCCAACACGATCGAATGCTTTAGATATATCACAAAATACTAAACAGGTAGGATGTCTTTTCTCTAAATCTTCACATAATGTGTGATAAATTTCAATCATTTGATGAACAGTAGTGTGACCAGGGTTAAAAGCTAGATTGGAATTTATAAATCAATGAATTATCTATCAAATAGTTATCTAAATACTTTACAATTAAACGTTCAAAAACTTTGTCAACAGTACTAAGTAAAGCTATCAGTCTATAATTAGCAGAATCATGTTTATCCCCTTTTTGAATAAAGGCATCACTATGGCATGTTTACATTGGTTTGGAAAGATTCCAGAATCCAAAGAAGATCTAAAGAGACAAAAGAAAAGCTACAGAACGTGATGTATTTTTTAACATATTATGGCTAATGGTGTCATTTCCTACAGCTTTATTTATATTGAACGATTTTAAAATGTTTATTGTGTCATCAATATGAAAAGGTATGTCAGATAAAGTGGAGTGAGTCCAAGGGGCTTCTGTCGGTACGTCAACGTTATAATCGTCAAGTGTCGAGATGGAAACAGAGTAACCATTAAGAAGACTGGCTTTAATATCCGTTTCCAAATTCCCGGTTTCATTTCTAAGAGGTGGTATACTACAAGAGTTATCTGAGGTTTTAATCAATCAACGGACAATCTTCCAAAAATTTCTAGGATTTGAATCAGAGTAATTATCTAAAATTCCACTTTTGTCAGCATAAAAAAGTTTTTTTGTTCTTTTCTTTAAACTATTAACATGATTCCTGTGTTTTCGAAAGTTAGTCAAGTTGTAAGGAGAACGGTTAGATTTGAATGTTTTCAATAGTCTGTCTCGTTTCCTGATTTCCCGTCGTAAGTTAGTATTAAACCAAGGTTTGTCGTTATTTCGAATGGTCACTCATTTTGTTGGTATATATTCCCTAGCTAGATTTACAAAAAACTGATGTAAACACTTTACACATATCATCTGGAGGGTGTAACCAAGAAAATAAGTCTACCCAGTCCGTGTCGTGTAATTTTTGGTTAAATAATCCGTAATTTGAGTTACAGTAAAACTTACCTTTCTTTTATATGTACGTTCAATTTTCGTTCCGACAGTCAACTCAACAGTTGTCGCTTTGTGATCTGAAATGTCGTTTTCTATTATGTCAGCGAATGTAAAAGTGCATGCGTCAGAGAGTAGAATAGGGTCAAGGAGAGTTGAGCACGTGCGTCCAGTGCGGGTCGGATTTTCAATAACGTTTGTCAAGTTGCAGGAGTGAATAATGTTGTGAATTAAATGTGTTTTTTCTTCGGCCAAAAGATTAACATTTATGTCACCAACTGTTACAACATATGGAGTTTCCTGCAAAGGCAGTTTCAGGAGAAAAACGAAAATGATCCCAAAAGGAGGGAACATTATTTGGAGGTCTACATAGTGTACACAAAAGGAATTTCTTATTTGAAAACTCGATCTCTATCTAAACCACTTCACCCACCCCGAATTCTAAATCAACTCTATATATATATGATACCAGACATTAATTAGGTATATGTAACCAGACATTAATTAGGTATATATATATATATATATATATATATACCAGACATTAATTAGGTATATATATATGATACCAGACATAATTAGGTATATATATATGATACCAGACATTAATTAGGTATATATATATATACCAGACATTAATTAGGTATATATATATGATACCAGACATTAATTAGGTATATATATATAGACATTAATTAGGTATATATATATGATACCAGACATTAATTAGGTATATATATATATGATACCAGACATTAATTAGGTATATATATATATATATATATATATATACCAGACATTAATTAGGTATATATATATGATACCAGACATTAATTAGGTATATATATATATAATTAGGTATATATATATGATACCAGACATTAATTAGGTATATATATATGATACCAGACATTATATATATATATATACCAGACATTAATTAGGTATATATATATGATACCAGACATTAATTAATTAGGTATATATATATGATATACCAGACATTAATTAGGTATATATATATATATATGTATATAATGTATTATGGTATATATATATATGATACCAGACATTAATTAGGTATATATATATATATATATATATAATTAGGTATATATATATGATACCAGATTAATTAGGTATATATATATATACCAGACATTAATTAGGTATATATATATATATGATACCAGACATTAATTACATTAATTAGGTATATATATATACCAGACATTAATAGGTATATATATATGTATATATATATATATATATACCAGACATTAATTAGGTATATATATATATATATATATACCAGACATTAATTAGGTATATATATATATATATATATACCAGACATTAATTAGGTATATGTATATATATACCAGACATTAATTAGGTATATATATATATATACCAGACATTAATTAGGTATATATATATATACCAGACATTAATTAGGTATATATATATGATACCAGACATTAATTAGGTATATATATATATATATTTAGGTATATATATATATGGTATATATATATATATACCAGACATTAATTAGGTATATATATATATACCAGACATATATATATATATATACAGACATTAATTAGGTATATATATATATATACCAGACATTAATTATATGTATATATATATATATGATGATACCAGACATTAATTAGGTATATATATGATACCAGACACTGATTAGGTATATATATATGATACCAGACATTAATTAGGTATATGTATATGATACCAGACATTAATTAGGTATATGTATATATATGATACCAGACATTAATTAGGTATATATATATATATATATATGATACCAGACACTAATTAGGCATATGTATATGATACCAGACATTAATTAGGTATATATATATGATACCAGACATTAATTAGGTATATATATATTAGGACATTAATATATATATATATGATACCAGACATTAATTAGGTATATATATATATGATACCAGACATTAATTAGGTATATGTATATGATACCAGACATTAATTAGGTATATATATATGATACCAGACATTAATTAGGTATATGTATATATATGATACCAGACATTAATTAGGTATATATATATATGATACCAGACATTAATTAGGTATATATATATGATAGACATTAATATATATGATATATATATATATGATATATGTAACCAGACATTAATTAGGTATATATCTATGATACCAGACATTAATTAGGTATATATATATGATACCAGACATTAATTAGGTATATGTATATGATACCAGACATTAATTAGGTATATATCTATATATATATATATATATACCAGACATTAATATATATATATATAACCAGTATATATATATATGATACCAGACATTAATTAGGTATATATATATGATACCAGACATTAATTAGGTATATATATATGATACCAGACATTAATTAGGTATATATATATACCAGACATTAATTAGGTATATATATATATATGATACCAGACATTAATTAGGTATATATATATATGATACCAGACATTAATTAGGTATATATATATATATGATACCAGACATTAATTAGGTATATATATATGATACCAGACATTAATTAGGTATATATATATATATTAATTAGGTATATATATATATGATAGGTATATATATATATATATGATACCAGACATTAATTAGGTATATATATATGATACCAGACATTAATTAGGTATATGTAACCAGACATTAATTAGGTATATATATATGATACCAGACATTAATTAGGTATATATATATGATACCAGACATTAATTGGGTATATGATACCAGACACTAATTAGGTATATGTATATGATACCATACATTAATTAGGTATATATATATGATACCAGACATTAATTGGGTATATATATATATATATATATGATACCAGACATTAATTAGGTATATATATATACCAGACATAATTAGATATATATATATGATACCAGACATTAACTAGGTATATATAATGATACAGACATTAATTAGGTATTTATAATGATACAGACATTAATTAGGTATATGTATATATATACCAGACATTAATTAATTAGGTATATATATATATGATACCAGACATTAATTAGGTATATATATATGATACCAGACATTAATTAGGTATATATATATATGTAACGAGACACTAATTAGGTATATATATATGATACCAGACATTAATTCGGTATATATATATGATACCAGACATTAATTAGGTATATATATATATATGATACCAGACATTAATTAGGTATATATATATGATACCAGACATTAATTAGGTATATATATATATATATACCAGACATTAATTAGGTATATATATATATATACCAGACATTAATTAGGTATATATATATGATACCAGACATTAATTAGGTATATATATATGATACCAGACATTAATTAGGTATATATATATGTATATATATATATATATATGATACCAGACATTAATTAGGTATATATATGATACCAGACATTAATTAGGTTATATGATACCAGACATTAATTAGGTATATATATATATGATACCAGACATTAATTAGGTATATATATATGATACCAGACATTAATTAGGTATATATATATATACCAGATATTAGACATTATATATATATATGGTATATGGTATATATATATGATACCAGACATTAATTAGGTATATATATATATGATACCAGACATTAATTAGGTATATATATATATATGAATTAGGTATATATATATGATAGACATTAATTAGGTATATATATATGATACCAGACATTAATTAGGTATATATATATATGATACCAGACATTAATTAGGTATATATATATGATACCAGACATTAATTAGGTATATATATATATAATTAGGTATATATATATGATACCAGACATTAATTAGGTATATATATATGATACCAGACATATTAGGTATATATATATATATACCAGACATTAATTAGGTATATATATATGATACCAGACATTAATTAGGTATATGTAACCAGACATTAATTAGGTATATATATATGATATAATTAGGTATATGATAGACATTAATTAGGTATATATATATGATACCAGACATTATTATATATATATATGATACCAGACATTAATTAGGTATATATATATGATACCAGACATTAATTAGGTATATGTATATAATTATATAATTAGATATCTGTATATAATACCTCTTACTAGGTATATCTATATGATACCATACCAGACACTAGATCAAGTTTGTATACTAGTCAATAAATTGGTATGTGACTAAAATCGAGCTATACGTGCAGTAGTATCATCAGACACAGAAGGTATAACTTGGAGAAGGTGAGACTGAATTTTAATAAGAATTTTGTCACCAGTTGGGGAGGATTTCATAAAAATACGTCCATCGGTTGTCCAGAAGGAATGGATCTCTTTTCTCCATTTAGCTCTACTCAATAGTTTAATGATGGATGGGCGAGTGGAAGTGAGAAACGAAAACGATATCGTGATCGTTTTTTTCAAATTTCGCTCGTATTTGAACAATTTGTTTTTCACGTTCCAACTGCGGAATCTGCAAATCTCCTGGTGTTTACCATCCTGGTTAGGCTTGCCGATTATGTGGGATCGGAAAATGCCGTCTTTTTCTAGCTCCACTTTCAATTTAGTTTTGCAGGATTGAATAATCTTTGAATAAAAAAACTGCATTCTTCGGGGGTTAGTGTCACATTGTGAAACCTCAATGAATTTATAATTCTTCAATTTTCTCTTCTAGTAGCATATATTTCTGGTCCAAAGCACTGTTCAGACTTTCTAATTTTGCTTGGAGATTAGCACATCTATTACTTAAAGTGTCACTGGAGACTTTCAGGTTAGATATAGTCATCTCCTGTTCCGTGATCGTGTCCTGTAATGGCTTTATTAGCCCAGCCATGGACCCCTGGACGATGACCTTAAACATGCCCGCCATACACGGGATAAAGGCTTCAGCCCATACCGGGGCAATAGCCTTAACTAGCTCGGGGTTAGATAATGATGACCCTATGATGGTGTCCATATCAATTATTTTTCCCTTACCGATATCGATCCGGTGGGATGAACTCCATATTGGACAGCGAGTTACCTCGGGAGTGATGCAGTGAACTTTCTTTTACAGCTGGCAGTTGAGTTGTCAGAGAGACTCATTTGGTAAAGGAGATAAAAGTTACACTAAGATGAACACGGGATGAACACGGGTCAGTGAATCGTGTAAAGTTCGAATTCAAAATGGCTGGCCAGTTACACGGACAAAGGAAAGATGGACAATGCGTAGGAAAATGTCTATATATCACATATAAAGGGGGATAACACCATAAAAGTCAACCAGTTTTGTAAAATACTCATACCAAGTTCATGGTTCGCAACTAGCCACCATTTGGTTGTCAAATTACATTTATACACAACAAACTTCGGCCTTCGATCGCACGGTCAATCCATTCAGGTCGTCATCTTGTCGAAAATGTTTAAATGTCGAAGCCCTTGCATGTCTAAAATTCTTTCTCAATTATTCAATGCGATGTGACTGGACGTCAGCCAATCTGACATCACCGAATGCCTTGGCTTTCTTCAGTGACTGTTTCTAAGAGTTGACATGAATATGCATATTAATCCATATCCATTTGAGGGTCGACACGTGATCCAAATATGTCTTCCGAAAGGTCCGAATTCGTTTCTTCTAAGTGCTTGCGGATAGCGGACATAGTGACCGCATACTCAATTCGGTGCTGTGTTGGGATAAGGTCCCTGTTCTTGAGGTCAAAGTAAAAGTTTGGCTCTTCTCCCAAAATCATACAGCCAACTACAGGACGTCTGTTGGCAATAATGACGCAGGGTCCACCGGAAGCGCCCTTTTCCTGATGGAAAGATAACGGGACAAATCTTATATCATCGAGCTTTAGGTAGGCTGATCCCATCTTCATTTGATTGCCTGTTTTTTTCAGGTCTTCTTTCAATCGTTTCGCGTTTTTACTTGCGTGTGACTTTGCATTCTTTACTCTTTCTGAACCTCGAGGTATTATATCTATATTAAACTCGAAAGTTTGGAGTGCACTGCATGTGTTACTACAACCTATGACATGAACAGAGCTTGCCTCGCCTAGAAAGGCCTCCACCGGGAACTGAAAGGGCTCGGGGTATGTTTTGTTAGGGCCATCTGTTTTTAGTTCAAGAATAGCGTAATCCAATTCTTCATTAAACGCAACGATTTGTCGTTTTACTTTAAACATAGCACCAGTCGGAAAAGAAATGGCGATATTAGAGAGAGATTTCAGGTCATGCCGCCATCCGTTAGGTGTCATATCCTCTGGAAAAAAAATGAGTAAACCCTTACTACAGATATGACACTGGTTTAAGTATTTATACCTTAATAAGAACATATGTTTCATTTTTTTTATTTTAAAAGATACGCAGTAAAACATAAGCTGATATAAGACGTGTCAGGGCAGCTGTTATTGAGCGTGTAAAAATAGCTTATATTATGCGTATTAGAATAGCTGATATTGAGCGTGTTAGAATAGCTTATATTAAGTGTTACGTTACGGAATTAACGTACAGCAAATTAAACCTAATAGCTAGGTTAAAATTCAATAATTTGATTAAAACAAATAAATTCTTCACAGTAACATTACAAATATTGCGATGGTGTACAGTGCTAGCTACTACATATTCAAAAGTCAGAACTTATCTTTCGGTGGAAATCTTCTGTAGTGTCTACCGTCAATTGTTCGGTCTGTATCGTCTTGTGTAACAGTAGAACTGTAGTGTTTACCGTCAATAGCTTGGTCGGTATCGTATATTGTAACACTAGAACTGTAGTGTCTACCGTCAATTGTTCGGTCTGTATCGTCTCGTGTAACACGTGCTTACCGTTAGTTGTATTTGTCCCTTTCAACATTTCTACAACAACTATCAGGGAAATATATACTCAGCAAATAAAGAAACGCACAATGTCCCATAGCTGCACACCTTAGCTGTAAGGAAATAATTGAATATTTGGCCAGGTATTACATTAAGAAAAAATATCCCTGCTTGACAATCTACCCTAACATCACCCAAGCGTGGCGATGTCATTGTCAGACTTTGTGAACTTCTTTAGTCCAAATTACGGGTCGTGATCAAGTCAAGCCGGATTTTTCTTCAAAAGAATAATTTCAACGGATACTCGAAGGTCAGCCAAATTAATTTTGGTGGCGATTGATGTTCATCGACGAGTCTAGATTCTGTCTGTATCGCTCGGACGGAAGAAAAAGGGTATATTGCAAATACATTGCAAATACAACTAGCGTTTCGCCGACGCATGCGTGGTGGAACGCGATATATTCGGTGGCGCTTCTGTAATGGTTAGGGGAAGCATCTCCCATGGAGTAAAATCCCCATAATGGTCCTTGATCCAAACCTCAATGCCGTTCGATAGAGAGACCAGATTCTCCAGTCATATGTCCTTTCACTTCTCAGACGTCATGACCTAATTTTCCAGCAAGACAATCTTTGACAGCACGCTGCCTGAGTCTGTCATGATTTTCTCACGACAACCTCTGGAATGACCCCCATATAGCACCGACATGTATCCCATTGAACATCTGTAGGATGAGCTGGACAGGCGTATTAGGAAATATCAAAACCCCCCAACTAACCGCGGCCAGTTGATCGCAGCACTAACACAAGGACGAAACAACGTTCCCTGAAGGCGAATTATTGTCACATGAATTCAATGCATAGGAGAATCCGTACAGGTATTCATGAAAAGCTGCTCACACCAGGTACTGAAGTGTCATTTGTTTTTTCGTGTGTATCCTACTCTGAGTAACTACTGACGACAGGAGTGACGTCACACAGATTTTTCTTTCCCAGTATTGTAAAGAGTAGACTTGTCCCTTCACATTAATATAAAATTTTGAACAAATTTCCAAAAAAGATCATAGGCTATTGATTGCATAATTAATTGTGCGTTTCTTTTTCTGTTTAGTATATATATTAAAATGTGGTTGATATTATGATTTAACGATATGCTATACTATTTACACAATACATAGATATCACAATGGTCATACCTATAAACCCCTTGACGACGTGCAAGGCTGTCATGACATACTTGGTACCAACACGAAATGCTGTGCCTGTCCGGCCATTGTCTGTCATGATTAGTGCAACAGATTCTCCAGAATCTAATAATAACTGCAGATCAAACCGTATCATTCCAGGAATTTCGCGTTTAAAAGTATTTGTTCCTGTGCATGGATCTAAAATAATAAAAACATGAAATATAACATCTTGTGATATATGATATTTTTTACAAAGTAAGCATACAACCATAAGTCTCGTATCTAAGTCACAATTGTTTTTTTCTTCATTCTGGCACAAAATGAACGTATGCCTTAAGTCTGTATCTTTATTAGAAGTTGTGAAAGAAAGCCAATATTAATAGTGATAACATAATTTTTCCAATGATGATACATTTTTTGTAGTTCTGATAAATCGGAGCAGTGGTTTCTAATCACAGCATGAAAATTCGCCAATTTTCATGTTGCGAAGCTAAGGTTGAATCAGTTGGTTTCCTCGTGACTAGTTTTCTTTAATATGACCGCAGTTTTGTAATTGATTCTTACTAGATAAGATTATAAAGTCATTAAGTATCCATTCAATATGGCGTCGTCTTGTTGTCAAGCTTCTGAACTTATTTATGTATAGATCGAGTTTTTCCTTTAATAATAATATAATGAGAATTTTACCTTAAGGATAATACAAATGCCGAGCTCCCTAAACTACGCCATATATTAAGTAACTTACCTTAGAAATAATACAAATACTGAGGTCCCTAAACTACGTCATATATCAACGAACGCTTCGATATCGTAATAGCTCACCTGGTCCTTAAGAGAAACGATCTCTAAATATGATACATATGAGGAGCAGCAAAAGTTACGCCCTGTAATAAGTTATGTTCTTTAAAAACGGTACAAAAATAAAGGTGATTAAATCATACCAGGTATTTAGTACTTTGCCGTAATACTATTACTTAGGAGCTCCCTCAATCACTCCCTGTAATTAGTGTTTTACCTTATAGTATAATACAAATATCGCACTCCCTAAGCTATGCCACATATACACAATTTTACCGTTAAAGACACCAATACATTTTTACTCTTATGCAAATTATCATTTCACATATTATTTATTCTTCTTTGTACACCGTGTCCCATACCTTGGAAAACGGGATTATCGTTTGTCTGGGAAAAGCGACACGATTCTCCGGTGGCTTCTTTATCATCGCATTCTGTTATAACAAAAAGTATGTCGAATTCCTAATATTGAGATTATGGCGAAATTTAAAGGTAAGAAATACAACAATGAGCAAGGTAAAGGGTAAGTGAGGTACAAATCTAATTAGCGATATGTACAAGGAAATTAATTGTGGTACTTTTGTATAACCAACAGCATGAAAGTTTTTTTTATGAAATTAATGTAAAAACATGTAATAATTTAAAAGGTACACGTATAGAACCTAACAAATATAACAAATATTAATAATATTCCTTATTGTTCTTCACATTTCTGAAAGTATAATTAATTATTATGAATACATAAAATGGATTACTGGCACCTCGTATGCTCTCAAAGACACAGTTGACATGTATAAAATACAAACCTTTCAAATGGATGGCATGGACTCTTTGGTAGACAGCACTAATTTGTGTGTTTCCTTGATTATCTGTGGCAAAAATAGATATATTGAATAAATCATATCATACTAGAACTGGGAACAGTATTTTTTCTTCAATAATAGACAGCCGATAAGACCATAGATTACTCAAAACGTTCAAAGATATTTTTGTAAATTTGACACCACATTTCATTCCTGTTTTGAAAATAAGATTAAAAGAAAAAATAAGGGAATCTCTGGTAAAAGACATGTAGAAAGTTTACCTTTCAAAATGGGTCGTTCAGTCCCCCGGCATGAGTCGTATTGCAACAACGTATTGTTCGAGGGTGGCAATATTGGCACTGTAAATGTTTCCAATTTATCAACACATATTATGTTTCATACATTGTGACAGTTCAGACTCTAATGGTATATTCAATATTGTCCGTTATATTTCAATGCACGCTTTATTACGATATAGCCAGTCAGTTTATGTAATTTGTCTAATTGACAAATATGTATTCTGGACACATAGTTCACGCCATATATTAGGATATAAGATAATATATGATTGCATACACTAACATGTTGATATATAATCAACAAAAAACACAAAAAAAAAGAAACGCACAAAGTAGACATTCACATATTCACCGTAATCCTTCCACTTCTCAAACGTCATAACCTAATTTTCACGCAAGACAATACTGAACGGTATGTTGCCAGAGTCTGTCGTGATTTTCTCACGGCAAACAACTTGCAGCCTCTGGAATGGCCCCCATATAGCCCCGACATGTCTTGCATTGAGTCTCTGTTGAAAGAGCTGGACAGGCGTATTGTGAAACGTCAACGCCCCCCCCCTCCCCCGCCCTTCTTTCTTTGTGCAAGAAATGCCCACACCAGGTACCGAAGTGTCATTTTGTTTTTTCGCGGATGTCCCACTTTGAGTAACTACTTACGACGCGGCAGACATTTCTTCTACATTATTGTAAAGAGTAGCCTTGTCCCTTCACATTGATATGAAAAAAAATGTACGAATATCCCAAAATATCATTGGCTATTGATTGCATAATATAAGAAGATGCATCGTATATTTGTATAATGTTTTAGAATAAATCTTGGTTACATGTGTTATGTATTCCTATCATCACAGCAATATCTCATTCAAATATATATATGTGTATCTTAATCCCTCAATAATTACCCTTGTTGCCAGTTCTATATATGATGTAACTATTTCATACACGCAAGACGTCTTGTACTCAAAAATTACCTGCATGTAAGGTTTTATAAAATCGAACATTTAACGTCATTATAAAGCCTGCAACATTAAACTTATATTAACAACGACATAACCAACATTTAGTTGTGAAATTCAATGTCACCGTCAACATTTATTTATGAAAAATATATTTATAATATGGAACATTTAACGCTATTATAAAGCCTACAACATTAAACTTATATTAACAACGACACATTTCTAATGTCTAACATTTAACGTCATTGTTAAAAACCTAAATATAAAAAGCATTCTTGTTGCTTTTGTATCGTGCAATCTTGAGGATGTTTCAATGTTATGCAGTGAAAATAGAATAAACGATATATTGACAATTTTGTAAGTTTTGACCGATTCGCGTTAGCTAAGTTTTACAAGGATTGAAAAGGAACGTCGCTGTAATGATTTAACCTATAAATGACCTTCACGGTTAAATGATAAGTCGGAAGGTATCTCTTGTCAATTTTATCCTGTCAGAGATTCTAATCTGAACATTTTGTGAATAAATTTAGGTATTTGTCTTAAATCATCACCATCCAAAGAGTTTTCCTTCCTCATTTGGTTCTACGTTATCGTATATTAGTATTGTATCGTTATAATAACACGTGTCTTTTACGTTGTTCTTTCAAATTTAAAGTAGTTAAGTTTAGTCCACGAAGTTTGCGGTGAACTGTATGTCATGTTTATTTTGTGGCAATGTTCATAATAAAATGTGTACTTAAGGTTCTTTGAATTGATTTTAAATCGTTAACTACCAAATTTATTGCACTATGAGGTAACTGCCCCTCCCTATATAGATTTAACAACTACTCCGATCCTTACCACCCCCGCCTATCAGTTTATCATGAATTAAGCCCTTAACATTAGTTTTAGAAAGATAATGTACGTGTAACATGTAGTCTAATTAATTAAATTATTTACATGTACCAAGATAATAGGTGTAATATACGTTAAGTGCATTACCTCTCTCTTCGAGATTTTCATATCGGTTCTGGAACTTGCAACAGTACACTGAAAGAGGACACATTGCAATTATTACATTAAGCAATGTTTTACAATAAAGAACAATGAAAAAATTAAATATCTACGAGAATACAGAATACCGACTTTGAAATGAAACAAATTTTGAAGTATTTTTTTATTTAATCAATCGTTTAAAATTCAATATCTTAAATATATGGACGTGTAAAGTTTGAAAAGATGAATGTTGTATTTATATTTACCAGTAATTCCAATAATGAGAAGGCCAAGGACAATACTCAAAAAGATCACCGCCATGATCAATGCCAGGTCAGCTGTAAGGAACATGTACACGTGTAATACATATATGATTTAGCAACCATTTTATTAACTTCATATAACATTAAGATTGCTTCACCTGGTATCGGTTGGGATTGCTTAATGTAGACATGTAACTAGAGAATGATGATGGCGAGAATGCACTCAGTGTATTTGATACGTACACATCAAGGCCTTATTTACATTCTAGCTGTGTTGATCGGAGCCTGTCAGACCGGTTCTAGAGATTCTTTCTGTTGGCCAATCCCATATAACTTTGTCAAATTTCTATTACAATAACCAGTTCAAACTATTTTTCACAGTAATGCTATCAAACAGGGTTCTACATACTTCCATCAGTGTATTTCTGATATAATCAGACTCCTATATATTGAACAAAACTGCGGAGGTGATCTTGAAGACGTTTATAACCAAACCCATACTTTCCGCATATACATTTGGTAATGGAAATAGGAAATATTATTCCTTTATAATAAAATTACTTACTCTCGGTAGTAAAATTACAACAAACGCCATGAACGAGTGTAACGTCACTTCCAATGGAATATGTAAACTCGCCTTCATCTTCCCTTTTCGGGTGCGTCATCTTAAAATCTATATACCCTGCCGACGTGTTACCGCTGAAACTGATTCTGTCTGAGAATTGGCTAGAGACGTTGGCTTTACATTCCTGCGCTTGAAAGAGAAGCTTGCCTGAAGGATGATATACTGTGATTCTCCGTGATTTCTCATTCTCCTTTAATTTCCATTTCAGACCATCGTCACAACGCAGCGCTAAAACAAAACAAAATCAAGTAAAAAACCAACATGGCAACATAACCATAATCCAACCTCAAGTTCCCAAAAACTAGGGCAACATATGAACAAAAGATATAATTACACGGAGACTACTGGAAGTTTATAAGAATAAGACCAGTGCTCCAAAAGAGTAAGCATCCTTTGCTTCATCGACGACACCTGCCATGTAGACCTTGGTAAATCCAAGTAAGTAATGCCACGTTCTCGGAGGAAGGTCAAGGTCAGCTGGACCTGGTCAATCGATGTGAGTTTGGGCTCCGTATATTTCAGTGAATTTCATTGATTTCTTTTGAGCTGAAGACGTTGCTTTTTGGCAAACGATAAATTAAAAGACTGTTTAAACGGATTCTGAAGGCTATTTGTTTTTTGTGAAAATGGACTGATCACAGTGCTGACAACTGTTTACCTGTATACTACCTAGTGGGAGTATATATACGTACGTATACTATACTTATCGTACCTGCACGGGCGATACTTGTTTTCTGTGCCAAGCGAAGAAAAGAATTTCACGAAGCAAAAAAGAAATATCACATTGTCAAAAGTTCATTTAATAGGAATGCACTGAAACGACGTAGTAAAAGGTATAAACAAGAATTGAATAAATGCTATAAAGCTTATCAATTTCGTGGTGAAAATGAATTAAGAGAAGCTTTTAGAGACAATCCTAAAACAATATGGGATGCCCTTAGTAAACTCAATGGGTCCAAAAATTCGCAAAAGACAAATATTTAAATTAGTGAGCTATATGAATGTTTCAAAAATCTTAGCACAACTCCAAATCAAGATGACGATTTTGATTTTAGTATTATACAAGACGATCAATCTTTATTAAGTTTTAATGAGCCTATCTCAGGGGAAGAAGTTCAGAAATCTATTCAAATTTTAAAAAGTAATAAATCGAGTGGTATTGACGGTATTTTGAATGAGTATATTAAAAATACTAGCCATATTCTTTTACCTGTATATATGAAATTGTTTAACGTAATACTAAATACCGGAATAGTCCCGGAATCCTGGACAGTTGGTGTAATTAAACCAATTTATAAAAACAAAGGTGATGACACCAATCCAGATAATTACCGAGCTATTACGCTTGTTTCCTGTCTTGGAAAATTATTTACTGCAATAATTAATGAAAGATTAAATAAATATGCTGATGAAACCAACCTTATATCGAATACACAGGCAGGATTTAGAAAAGGTTACTCAACGACAGAGAATATATTTGTTCTACATGCATTAATTTCCCTATACTTCTCGCAAAGAAAAAAACTATTTTGCACATTCATTGATTTTAAAAAAGCATTTGATACCATTTGGCGAGTATGATTATGGAAGAAACTAATTGCGTCTAATGTTTGTGGGAAAGTTTTAAAAGTCACTAACAATCTATACTTAAATACTAAATCCTGTGTCAAAAACGGAAGTGAGTCATCAGATTTTTTTATTTGCAATGTCGGATTGAAACAAGGTGAAAATTTATTGCCATTTTTGTTTTCATTATACTTAAATGATCTAGAACGATTTTTTATCGAAAATAATGTTAATCCTCTACAAGAAATAGAAACAACATGCCTGAGACATATTGGTTTGTATCCGAAATTGTTCATTATATTGTATGCTGATAACACTGTGATGATGGCTGAGACAAAAACTAGTCTTCAAAATGCTTTAAATTGCTTTCAAAAATACTGTGAAACATGGAAACTGACTGTCAATACTCAAAAGACTAAAGTTGTCATATTTGAGAAAAGAAAAAGCAGAGGTACTTATTCATTTACTTACAATAATGAGCCCCTAATGGTTGTAAACTCTTATTCATATCTTGGTGTACTGTTTAACTATAATGGTACGTTTGTAAAGGCTAGGACCCAATTGATAGAACAGGATAGAAAGGCATTATATGGTCTATATAAGAAAATAAGAAATATTCCATTAGCTGTTGATATCCAACTTAAACTATTTGATTCTCTTGTGTCACCTAATCTATTATATGTATGTGAAATATGGGGATTCAAGAATGTAACTAGCGTTGAAAAAATACATCTACAATTTTGTAAAAGAATTCTTAAATTGAGAAGTAATACCCCAAATTATATGATATATGGGGAACTTGGTCGTTATCCACTAGAAATTGATATTAAGACTCGAATGGTGACTTTTTGGCATAGAATTATTACAGATGAGAATAAATTATCATGTATACTCTATAATTTAATGAACACACTTCAGTCACAAGATCAAATCGATTTCAAATGGTTGAAGTCCATAAAGTCAATACTAGATAACACTGGATATAGCAGTGTATGGAATAACCAACATATATGTACTGTTGATAGAATCTTTTTGAAGTCTAAAGTTAAACAAAGATTAATTGATCAGTTTATTCAGAAGTGGTACCATGACACTGATATTTCTTCACGTGGAGAAACTTACTCAATCTTTAAAAGCAAATGGGAATTAGAGACTTATTTAATTAAACTAAACCCAGAAGACAGAAAAATATTGTGTAGATTTAGAACATCTAATTGTAAGTTATCAATCGAAACTGGTAGATGGACAGGTGTACCTTGCCAGGAAAGAATTTGTTTATTATGTAATTTAAATATTGGCGATGAGTATCATTACCTTTATCAATATGAAAACGACTATATTAAAGAAATACGTCAAAAATACTTACCTAAATACTATTACCAACAACCAAATGTTTTGAAAATGAAAGGAATGTTCACTATTTGTAATGCCCCTTTACTTCGGAAAGTAACAAAATTTATACAAAAACCAGAAAAAATACTTAGTAATTTCTGAATTAATTGTATGTATCTAAAATTATATGTAAGTATGTATGGGCATGTATGTACACGTATGTATGTATGTAAGTATGTATGTACGTATGTACGTTTGTATATATGTAGGTATATGTGTATGTATGTATGCACGCAGCATTACATGTATGCTGGTACGTATGCACATTTCACTATGTATAATGTATCTGATTATTTGCAGACAATATGTAACAATGTATCTGATTGTATCTGATGATTGATCTCCTGTTACACACTTATGGTGTGTCTGGAGTGATTAATAAAACTTGTAAAACTTGTATATATTTGGACATATACACTCTACAGAATGCCGACTAGTAGATCTAGTGTAGGCAGTGGGAAAACTGGAACCAAGAGTAAACCTCTTGATGCGTTGAGTGAATCGGCATATAACGACAGGGTTCTTTTTGAGATGATCTCGGCATTGATGACGAAAGCGGATATGGATAATATGATAGACAGAAAATTTGAAAGGTTAAGGGAAGACATACGTGAAGAAAATAGAGTTCTAGTAGGCCAGCTGGAAGGAAGAATCTTTAAACCTGAGAATGAGATTCTGAGGAGAAGAGTAGAACAGCTCGAGGATCAGGTGAGGGATTCGGAGAAGTTTAAGGCCTCCCTAGACTACAAGTTTAATGACTTGGAACAGCACACGAGGAAAAATTCTATCCGGATTGTTGGCTTGGATGACAGAAATAACAGAGAAACGACTGCGGAATGTGTGGGGAAAGTGGTCTCCTTTGTTCGTGACTCTCTCAAGGTGGACTTACATGAGAATGATATAGACATTGCCCACAGGCTGGGCAGATTCAGTAAGGTCAAGCCTAGGACTATTATCTGTAAGTTTATCCATAGGATGAAAAAGACCCAGATTCTTAGTAACCGCCGGCAACTGAGTGGAACCAAGTTTGTTGTTTTCGAGGATTTGACCAAAAAGAACCAAGACATTCTGAAACAGGCGTATACACTGAAGAGTGTGAAACGCTCGTACAGCTTTGATGGGAAACTTTTCGTGACTCTAGAAGACGGTACGAAGCGTAGACTTGGTTACGATACTGAACTAACTGACCAGTTTCTTGCAGATGACCGAAACGTTAAGGTGGGAATTCGTTGACTTTATCTTTCTATATATGGATACAATTCAAGTGCATATGAAAATGTTTATTTTTTTCTATAGTGTAGTGATCGATAACAGGACTTGGTACGTTTTAGTACCGCCAGAGATGAACTTTCTCTGGTGTATCGATCCGATTGATCTTTTTAATCCCCCCTTCCCTCTCATGATTACTATTAAATACGGTAAAGAAATAAAAGCTTAACTAGAATTCTTCCTTTATCTTATATAATCATTGTTGTATATTTTTGTAAATCCCGGAACGTTTGAGAGGTTTCTAAATAGTAGTATACTACTTCCGGTTTTCATTTCACTTCCACCAGTACACGTGGGTTGTATTTTTTTGAGGGATGTGTACGTGAGTAGACAGTTGTATTTTGATTTTGACCATCAAAACATGTTTTTAGTTCACTACGTTTATATCTATTCCTTCTCTTCACTTTCTCTGTTGCTTGGCTAGAGCATTTTCTATTGTTATTTGGAAACGTTACGTGATGGAAGGGGTATCTATTCCGTCAGCAATCTGCCAGGGTCTCGGGGATATAACTAAAAGGAAAGACGTTTTTTCATATTTAAAATCTAAGAGACATTCTATTTTCTGTTTGCAGGACACACATTTTACCAGAATTTTATTAAAAAAGAATGGGGTTTTGATTGTTATTTTAACTCTTTTAAGTATAATAGTAGAGGGGTGGCTATTATGTTGAACAATAACTGTGAAATTAAGGTAAATAAAGAAAAGACGGACTTATCAGGAAACTTTTTAGCACTTGATATTTTAATAGAAGGTACAAAATTACACTTATTTCACTGTATGGCCCAAACACAGACTCGCCATTTTTTTTTAAATATTCTAGTAGACACTATTGATGATTTTGGTAATGATAAGTTTATTATATGCGGAGATTTTAACCTGGTTCTAAATCCAGAGTTGGACTATGATAGGGGTTATAAAAAATGTGAATACTCAGAAAGCTTGACAGACACTGCTAGAAATCATTGATAGTTATTGTCTTGTTGATATTTATATGGAATTACATGCAGATAATAAAAGATACAATTAGAGGAAAATGACTCCATTGAAACAAGCACAATTAGATTTCTTTTTAATATCAGAAAACTTGTTATCAAGCGTTTTAAGTTCAGTTATAGAACCATGGCACAGATACGATCATTCATTTCCTTTACTCAGGTTAAATTCAGTGAATTCATAAGGGGTAAGGGATTGTGGAAGTTTAATTCATCTCTTTTATATGATGAAGAATACTTGAAATTAGTCAAAAAAGTGATTTTAGATACAAATAGCCAGTATTGTCTTTCGGAATACAATAAAAATGCTATAGGTACTATTTCAGATACAGATATTGAATTTATGATTGATGACCAACTTTTTCTTGAAACCTTACTCATGGAAATTAGGGAGAAAACAATATCGTATTCATCATATACAAAGAAAGTGAAGAACAGAAATGAAGATTTACTAAGGAACACTATTCAGTACATGGAGGAACAAGAGCAAGTAAATATTGAAGAATTAGATGTTAAGAAAAAGGAGTTGGAAAACATTTGAATTAAGAAAGTTAAAGGTAGAGTAATAAGATCAAGAGCTAGATGACAGGAAGAAGGGGGAAAACAAACCAAATTTTTTTTTTCAATTTAGAAAACAGAAAATTTGTTACTGTAATAACCATCAATAGGAAATTCTAGAGGAGGTTTGCTGTTTTTATGAAAATTTATATAATGACACATCTGAAATAGAAGATATTGATTTAACTCAATATTTGGACACCTTTGAGGTCCCAAAATTAGACAATAGTGAGGCAAAAAAATCTAGAAGGGGAAATTACATAAGAAGAGGCAGCAAAAGTATTGAAAAATGTGATAAATAAAAGTCCTGGTACGGACGGTTATATAGTTGAATTTTAAAAATGTTTTTGGAAGCAGTTAGGGGTTTTTATTGCTAGATCTGTAAACTGGGAATATAAAAAGGGTAGTATTTCTGAAACTCAATGACAGGGTGTCATTACATGCATTCCTAAGGGAGTTAAGCCTAGGCAGTTCTTAAAAAATTGAAGGCCTATAACATTATTGAATATTATTTACAAAATTGCTTCAGGCTGTATATCGGGTAGAATTAGGTCAGTTTGAAATAAGTTAATATGTGAAGATCAAACAGGAGTAATTTCAGGCCGTTACATTGGGGAGAACACGCGATTGGTATACGATATCATGCAACTTGTTGAAGATTTGAATATTCCGGGAATGCTTTTAATGTTAGATTTTGAGAAAGCTTTTGATTCGGTTTCGTGGAAATATGTTGACAAGGTATTTCGTTATTTTAATTTTGGTCCAGATATTCGAAAATGGGTTAAGGATTTACATACTAATGTATCAGCTACTGTAAATCAGGGGGGTAACCTGTCATCTGTTCTTAATGTCAAAAGAGGCTGTTGTCAAGGCGACCCAATAGCTCCGTACATTTTTATTATATGCGTAGAAATACTAGGTATTAGATTCAGAAATAATAATAGGATTAAGGGTATAGAGGTTAATATTTGTCCAGTTCTTATTTCACAATATGTCGACGACACCACCCTTACATTAGATGGCTCAGAAATTTCCCTGAGAGAATCTATTGCTGAATTGGATAAGTTTGCAAAAATATCTGGTTTGGAACTTAATATTGATAAAACTCAGTTTATTTGGATTGGGAACAAAATTTATAGTAGTGATACCTTTTAACCTGAATTGAACTTACAGTGGGGACGGGATAAATTTACACTTCTAGGAATAGATTTTAGTGTGAATCTACAGGAAATTCCCAAAATTAACTTTGATAAAAAATTAGTTAAGCTTAAGACACTTATTAAGACTTGTTTTACACTTTTCAAGAATTCACAGAGATGCAGTGTCCATACTAACTTTCTTCAATGTCAGAGTTTAATTTCTTCTGTCAAGGTATATTTGCAGAAAAGCAATATTGAATTTGATAAACAATTAATTGTCTACCCACTAATTCGAAATAACATTGCCATTTTCTTAAACAGAGCTAGAGGTTGTAGTGGTTTTTATGATGATAAAAAAGTGATTACCCCAAGGTATTTCATTTCTACTGGTAGAACAAAATGGGAGAGAACTTTTGAAGATAATGAATTGAACCGGTCCGACATTTACATAACTCCCTTCATAGTTACAAGAAACACCAAACTACAGTGGTTTCAACATAGGATAATACAATATATATTAACAACTAATTCATTTTTGTTTAAAGCTGGTATAACTAAAAGTCCTATGTGTAATATGGAACGGAAAACAATTATTCATGTACTATGAGAGTGCCATTACTACAAAGTTTGGAAACCCTTTTTGATGCACTCCTTAGCCCATTTTCTTTTGATAAACAAAGACTTCTCTTTGGTAATTTATTACATGATGGCAATTATATAGGTAATAAGACAGATAATGTATTTTTGATTTTAATCAAATTTTACATATACAAAACAAGATGTCTACATAAAGCTTTAAATCTGACAGTTTTAATCAGTTCAATTAAAGATTATTATATGTGTCAAAAAAGTATTGCTTACAGTGAAGGGGAACTTTCCTAACTTAAGTTTAGGGCTGAATGGATAAAATGGGAGAAACTGTTAGAAATCTCAGACTAATTCATCTGTTAATATATTTGTGAACTTCCAGGGTACATTTTAAGAGCTTAAATATATTTTCATTATATACTGGTATTATTAGTTCTTTTGTTTCCTCCAAATGTGAAGAGTTATACAAAAGAACATATATACATTGACATTGTAGAAAATAATTGTGCGTTTGTACATATATATACACATAAGAAGCATTTACATTAATACAATGTAAACAATAGACAGAGTTTACGTACGCATAATAAATATATACAACAACTCCTAAAGTTAAGAAAATAAAATCATTTAAGGTAATCCTTACAGTTAAATACAATACACAATAATCATATAATTTAAGACGTGAATATTTCATTTTGAAGTCAAAATGACCAAACGTTACAATTAAATAGCATGATAATGTAGGATTCTGATGATGAAAACTATTGAATTTAATCTAAAATCCTCTAGTTCCAATGGGGATATATCGTAGTTGATAATACCTTCCAGAAGAACATGTATTAATTGATAGTTAGACTATTCATTAAGGTAAAATACAAAATCTATGTCTTTCACTGTAATGAGTAAGTACCGGAGCTTGTCTCGTTAACTCCCGGTGTGAGAGCATTTGAGCACGCTATGAATAATGACATCTTTATACATGAAGCCACAGTAGTGACACATGTAAGTATTTTCATTTTCGCACATTTCAACGCTTATTTCAACAAATCGTTTTATATAAACACCATGTTGTGGAAAACGTAGAGCAAGTTTCCAAACCGGGGAAGGATGTATAGTGTTATGTAAGAGAATAAATCGAGAAAAACCACAATCTATGTACATTCTTTCACATAATCTAGTTTCTTTATATTTTCTAACATGACTATTAGATAAAATCTTCCATTGTGATTTGCTAGGAAATACACCATTTTCATGAATTCATTAAGAACATAGTACAAATTGTATTTGTTTTAAAATATAAACGATATCAGGCACAAATCCTCTACTAAAATAGGTCAGACTGAATTCTGTTAACCGTTTAATAAAAATCTCGCATGTTCAATAACCTACATTAAACAAATTCTACAAAGAAATTACATTTTCTTTATACTGTTATATACTTCAATTGAAAACCACCCGAGCAAAGATGTACACATGTCCGTTCTAGTTCTTAAATTGAAACCTTGAATTGATTTAACAATGAAATTCTGTGCCTTTTCTAACATATAAATTTATCTTTGCTTTAATTGCCACAATTCACAACCATACGAAGCTGAAGGGTAAACTTTAGACTTTACTATTTTTGCAGTAGTAAGAGGATTGAGCGTATATGGGTGTGCCCCAGAAAGAATCAAAGACATTACTCCACATTTCAACTTAGAACAAGCGCGTTCTGTGCGTTCAATATTATTATTTTTGCTGTTCAACAAAACACCAACATGTGTAATACGTTCAACAATTGGTAATTTCGAACCATATAGAGTCACATTACATGATACATGTCACTGATTTTTGGAAGTGAAAACAAGGATCTTAGATTTAGCGGAAGTAAAAGTAAATCTCCACTTTCGGCTATATAACTCACAAAATGAGAGTAAATGTTGTAAATTGTAAACGTTGTTACTAACAAGACATATCATCGGCTTGTGTGGGTATATTGACACGTGAGGATAACACTAATGGCCCTTTTCCGCTAGATTCAACATTATTTAGCAGATCATTTATAAAAACCAAATACAATTTCGCAGATAACGACCCACCTTGTAAAATCCCTCGCTTCATAGTTATATAATTTGACTTAAAAGCGTTGAAAACAACTCGATTTGTAAAATGAAGGTACATCTGATACATAATATTCCACGTTTTCCTTTTAATACCCAAGTTGTAAAGCTTATAGAATAGCTCGTCTTGCCAAACACAATCGAAGGCTTTCTTACAATCTAAAAAGGCAATGCACACTTCGGCTGCATAGTCTAGATAACAATTGATGCTTTCCTGTAAATTAAAGGTCCTACATAAGCTACATAAATATTTGCGATAGGCTGACTGGTGCCTTTTTGGAAATGAGTCTTACTCTAGCACTGCACTTAAACGGGTTGACAACAATGACTCAAATACTTTGAAAAAATACAAGAATTATTGTTATGCCCCTGTAGCTGTTTGGATCGTCCTTCGGTTTCCGATTACCTTTTAAAGTGTAATTATCGTGCCCAATTTCCACGATTTTGGAATATATCCATACTTAACAATAAGATTAAAAAGATATGTTGTATTTGTGCCAAGTGAACTGTTACAGTATTTCACACGCTCATACACAAGACCGTCTGGACCACCTTTTTTTTGTTTTAAGACCTTTACATATCGAATAAACCTCTTCGAATGTAAACTGGTATCTTGGTCAGTTTTGATGTTTTCCTTGATTGTCAGTATATCATGTTGAATTAAAAGTATTAAAAGTACTAGCATCAAACATTTCGTTACTTTCGCTTTCAAAAAGCTTGCCAAAATGATTACCTCATGCATTTACGATTTCTCTTGGATCGCGTAGGACCCGGCCATCATACTTCAACTCAGTCTGTACTAATTTCGGTTTACGTGATTTACTTCTATATAATTACCAGAATAGCGTTTGATCAACTTCACCGGACTGATCAATTTCATCCAATTGCCGAATTATATACTCGTTGAAAGCATTCCTAAGTTTAGTTCTAAAAATACTTTTGCATAATTTATTATCTAAAAAGTAAACGTCATTACCTCTACATTGACCGTTATCTTTCCACAATCTCCTTTTAAACAACATTTTGCTGTGTATCTCTGTTAATTGTTTGTTCCAATATGGTTTAAGATGTCCCCCTTTGATCTCCATTTCTAAATGCGATGTTCTGACGCCTTTAATAAAACATTTTTTAAACTTTCATAACATGAGTCAATCTCGTCATTCGATTTGAATTTCTTTGGAACAGTAATTAAACTGAGCTCACACTCTACAATAAACTTGTAATTGTTAATTTGACCATTATTCAATGCCTTTCGCCAGTTATATTTGGAATTATTTGTACAATTGGTTAACGTAACTGTGGGAATGCCGATACTGCAATATACTGGGAGGTGATCTGATGAGTTTTCACCATCATCCAAGACTTCAGATTTTCTTATCAAATCTACCATACTACTTTCAACAACAATATGGTCTATCATTTCACAACTGCCAGAGACAGGACGGAACGTGTATTCAGGCCCACTGCAAGCATCTTGGACATTAACAGATACTAAATTATTTCTAATAAGAAAAGTTTCAAAAACACTTGATCTAGCGTAACTGGGAAACTAATAATGTGGGCGGTTAATTTTCAAGAGATTCTAATGTATCTATAATTTCCTTGAAACATCTAAGTGTCTTGATGATGCTGGCATGTATACCGAAAAAAAAAACATTGATGTAATTACGTTCAGATTGCTGAATCTCCATGCCAACCATTCGAGGACAATCTATAGTAATTTCCTGAACCCTTAAACTAGATTTGTACAGAATGCAAACGCCACCTCTAATATTGTACTTATACCGAAGCGGGTCTGACTCGTGGACTGGTTTTACAACGCATGAATAACCGGATAGAATGAAGGTATCAAAAAAGGACAAGGATATTCCCTTATCCAATGTTCTGAGAGACCGCAAACACCAATTTTACGGTCTTCCAAACACTTTAACAAATATGGTGTACCTGAAAGTATCCCTTTAATGTTCCAGCACATCATATTGAGGTTATTACACATTTTGTTCATGATCGTTAATAAAGACATTTCTGGGTAGTCATCGACCAACACTTACACCGTCAGGCCAGAAGATTTGATCGTGCAGCTTGCTGTGTTCACTTGTGCTGATGCAGTTCTTTTCCAGCTTCTCTCCAAGTATCGCAAGAATGTCACAATGGCGTTTTTCTCATAAAGGTAGTCGCGCATGCCACTTTCAGATGACTGTCTTTTGTTTATACCATGTACATAGTACCTACGTGTTCTCTTGTATTTTTCTGTAGATCTGAATCCTGTAAAGTTGTAGGTCTTTTGCTGTTTTGGCTGTTGGTTGCACACCGACGACGGAAAGTGTACAGGTAAAGATGCCGTTACCTGGCGTCTGGACGGTGTGTTGTCAGTTTCCGCTTGCTCTTTAACAATTGTAGACTAGCTCCTTTGCTGAACAGGCGTGCTACGTGCCATTGTATTAGCGGCGGTTGCCGGTAAATTGTTACGAGGTTGGTGAACATCATTAGCAGTTTCTTTGGAAGAGTTCTCTCCTGTTTGGGGGATCAGACAGCGGACTATATCTGTTGCTCATCTCGATTTGGTAAACGTCATGTGAAGGTTTTGTTTTTTATGCTGGTGCTGATGCGTTTTACTTCGTTCAACTGTTTTTGTGTGCATTCTGATGTTTAAGGATTTAAGCGCGTCCTCGATCACATGAATGTCGTCTTCACATTGCTTTGTCGTTTGTCCAATATGCTTCAGTCGGTTCTTAAAACCTTCAATACCATTAAAGGTATTGTCGTCGAATCGCTGAGCGATAATGTGACAGTCAGTAGCCTTCTGATGTATGTCTTTCATTGATGTTTTTATGTTATTGACACTTCCTTCAAGCTCTGAGATATGTTTCCCTATTCCTAACTTTTCTTCTCTCATATCCTGGATTCCACACGACATGACATTGACGCTTTTTCTGAGTTTTCATTTTCTGGTATGTTTTGCTGAAGTGTTTTGTGAATGTCATTATTTTCTCCTGTTAAAGTGTCGATTTGTATTCTCATTGTTCTTGGTTCCTCGATGTAATGTTTGTTTTTATCTTTTGATTTTTCTCTTTCACTTTTTAAATAAAATATTTCTTTACTCAGGTTGTCCATTTGTGTTGAAAAAGTAGCGTTTTTGGTTTTTATGTCTAGCAAGTCCGATTTAAGTGTCACAATCATATCTTGTGGTAGTTTCATGCCTCATTCGTCTGTCACTTGTTGTGTTTTGGGTGGTTGATCATGAGTTTTCCTTGTTTTAGGAACTATCTCACGCAGATCTTCCGTGTACTCACCTATGATGGCCCGAAGAAGAACAAAACAGTCTTTGGCGAGTTTGTGGTGCATTGCGGGAGAGCCGGATTCCCTAGAGGCTAGTCGTTTCCGAAGATGACCTTTTTTAACTGGAAAATCATCTCTAGCCCTAGCAAGTTCAAATAACGTAAACCGGAGTTGTTCAAGGTCAGGGACACTGTCGTGGGTGAGCGAACGCATTTGGTCAATAAGAAGGTCTCTCGGCATATCTATGTGTAGTAGGGTACAATTTTGTAAATTGACTTTGTATGGTTTTATTGAGAGAGGCCATTTTTTTCGTCCTTTGTTGTTTGGAAATTATAACCCGCTAATTCGTTCTGTTGCACGCTAAACCGTCATCCGCGGGTTGTGTCCCTTACGCCCTCTTCCATTTTTGAAGAGGTAGGTTGTTGCTTTAACATATTGTGTATTTTGTGTAACTTACGGTATATAAAATTTTTGTGCATTTTGATAAACATAAGTGCTGTTATTGAGCCGATACGAATTCAACAATGTGATATATATAAATATGGAATGTATTGTGTATCGTAACTTATAACGTATTAGTTTCGGCTCTGTAATGTATGATAGTGACTGGGTTATTCAGTATTTTACTTTAAGAGGGACCACATTACACCAGTCCTTTACTTATTGCATTGGCTGCCCGTGCGATTCCGGTCACAGTACAAGATTTTGATGTATACATACAAGGCAATAAATGGAACAGCTCCTGAATATTTGCAGGAACTTGTCACCGTTTATCGGCCGTCACGATCACTACGATCGGAGACAGAATCCTTGTTGTGCGTTCCAAACTCTCGGACTGTGACTTATGGTAACCGGTGCTTTGGAAAGGTAGCGGCCACTTTGTGGAACAGCTTACCATCTGCTACTAGAAAGTCAAAATCCCTGGCCAAATTCAAGAGGGATATTAAAACCCACCTGTTTACGTCTGCATTTTAGACTCTCACGCAGACGTCCTGTATATACATACTTTCACCACTACTTACTTGATTTGGTTACTGTGTTACATATGTTGATTACTGTGTTATACATCTTCTGTAAATTTTGTAGTAAGATTATTATGTAATTGTGAAGCGCATTAGAGTATTTTGTCAAAATAGATAGTGCGCTATATAGATGTTGTATATTATTATTTATTATTTAATAGTATTTGTGTAGTGAAGCGTGTTTTTGCTGAGTGCGTTAACCGGTCGTGTTCGATCTGGACGAGTTCATAACTCGTTCAGGTAGTGTGAGATTGAGAATTGGTTTTGATGTATTGTTATATTGTTGTTATAAGGTTTATGTGGCATCCAGAATAAACCTACTGGAAATGAACTGTCGTCTTTGTGGTGCATGTATATGACGATCCCGGAGCAGATACATTGCTACATATGGTGGCCTTGAGCGCTTCCAGATAAGCTGGAATCTCTTTAGAAGGGTTTTGATGTGCGTTTTCATATTGGGTTTAAGCAGCGTCACTTTGTGGGGTATACGAACACGATTCCTCAAACTGTCAGTGACAAGAAAGTAGTTCTACATTTTTCATTTCAGTATATATCAGGGAATACACATTTATTGATGAATTCGTCATTCATGAATTGATGAAACAATGTCAATATTAAATTATCACCTCCTACTACAAATATGTACATGTATCCGTTTACATGGGACACACACGCGATAGGAGCGAATACAACTCACGCGCACACACACAGGTAGGCTGTTAATAGTATATATGATATATAGTGGTCAGCAACCGTGACGAGTTACATATAGTTCTACAACAATGCACAAAATAATTTCGATGTTTGTAGGATATTACGATCATTGTTTTACCACGAATCCACGAAACATGGTTCAGGATGCTGTCACAGAGTTCCCTGACAAGAAATTGTCCCAAAAATTCCACCTGAATTCGTAATAAATAGGTATATTTTCATAGCGACATGAACAGCGGCCGCACTGGACTGTCCCTATATGTCATATAAAATTTCTAAAATAATTTGTATTTCTCTTCGTTGCTCATTTACATTTAGTAGTTCTTCCGAAACTCTAATTTTTTGTTTTGATTTTTTGGATAATTAAATCATATCTCAGCTCTAGCCCAATAAACTCTCTCTCTCTCTCTCCCTCCCTCCCCCCTCTCTCTTTCACACCCTCCTCCCCAGCTCTCCTTCCCCCCCCTCTCTCTCTCTTTCTCTCCCTCCTCCCCAGCTCTCCTTCCCCCTCTCTCTCTCTCTTTCTCACCCTCCTCCCCAGCTCTCCTTCCCCCCTCTCTCTCCCTCTCTCTCTCTCTCTCTCTCTCCCTCTCTCTCTCTCTCTCTCTCTCTCTCTCTCTCTCTCTCTCTCTCTCTCTCTCTCTCTCTCTCTCTCTCTCTCTCTCTCTCTCTCTCTCTCTCTCTCTCTCTCTCTCTCTCCTCTCTCTCTCCTCTCTCTCTCTCTCTTTCTCACCCTCCTCCCAGCTCTCCTTCCCCCTCTCTCTCTCTCTCTCTCCTCCTCCCCAGCTCTCCTCTCTCTCTCTCTCTTTCTCTCCCCAGCTCTCCTTCCCCCCTCTCCCTCTCTCTCTCCCTCCCTCCCCCCTCTCTCTTTCTCACCCTCCTCCCCAGCTCTTCTTCCCCCCCTCTCCCTCTCTCTCTCTCTCTCCCTCCCCCCTCTCTCTTTCTCACCCTCCTCCCCAGCTCTCCTTCCCCCCTCTCCCTCTCTCTCTCTCTCTCTCTCTCTCTCTCTCTCTCTCTCTCTCTCTCTCTCTCTCCCTCCCTCCTCCCCAGCTCTCCTCCCCCTCTCTCTCCCCCCTCTATCTCTCTGAGCGAGTGAAAATGATTGTACATGGATGATACTGATTGTATATGGTATGACGATGATTGTACATGGCACGATGTTGAATGTGGATAATGATGATGAGGAGGAGTATGCATGTGGTAATGTGATGCTGCTGCTGATGATGAGGAGGATGATTATGATGATGAGTGATGATAATGATTGTATATGGAATGATGATGATGATGATGTTTAAGATTGTACATGGGATGATGTAGATGATAACGATTGTACAAGGGATGATGATGTTTGTATATGGGATGATGATGATGATAATGATGATGATGATGATGATACAAGGGATGATGATGATGATGATGATGATGATGATGATGATGATGATACAAGGGATGATGATGATGATGATGTTGTTGTTGATTATACAAGGGATGATGATGATGATGATGATGATGATGATGATGATGATGATGATGATGATGATGATGACTGTACAATGATAAGATGCATGAGGTGCACAAGTGCTATGGTGTTTGGGGTGTGCAAGGTTGTTTATTTGTATATTTTAAAATGTTTTGAAAAATAAAATAAATATAAAAAAAAATGCCACGTATTCAAATGAGAACAAGGTATACAACAACGACATAAACGTTTATCAGTATAATGACCTGTCGTGCAACATAAATGCGTTTCTAGTATTGACGTTTTGCCTATGTTATATCGTGACGTTTGATGTTTTGAAACAACAAAAAAAATAAAGAAAAAGAAAAGAACCTTTCGTGGTTTATGCCAAATATCTTTTGCTAGACTAATTCTAAAGAGAAATAACAAAATTAAAAACCAATCGATACTTATCACACTTTAGATAATATTTTGACTCTACACACAGTATAATAACGGGATAGAGAAAATAATTTCTTCCACCTTTTACCGAAGCCGACCTGAAGCTTGTACGTAAATACCATTTACCGTATGTGACGATCTTTTTTCCAGCTGAAGCAGACAGCGGTAGTGAATAGAAAAAATGGATGTTCAGTTTTCCAGATATAATAATGCAGTTATTGTTGGCAGGACAAAAGTCTTTGAAGTTAGTGGCTAGTCGTATCTGATGTCCTTTTAATATTTAACAAGATGTGACCAAATATATGAAAGGATAAGGTAAAGAGTCAGATAAGGAAAGAGGACCTTTCGAATTAACCCACATTGCATATCGGATCCTTCCTTGAATAAAAAATATATATAGTTGTACAGCACGCACATAACGGATCGTCCATCCACCATACATACCTTACACCTACATCACACACTTTACTGAGACACAGCAGACATTCAATCGGAACCCCAACCCCCACCCCCCTCCCACTCCCAAACCAACATATATATCGTTAATTACATTACAAAATGGTTAAGTGGATACCGAACCTTATAAAGAATCATTTCTTAGTAACAGCTTCCGATGAGGAAGGAAGCAGTTGACTACTTTGAACGTTCTCCACACAGAAAATTTAATGTTTTCAACATTATTCCGTTTCACAATCAGTGGAAAAACCGTCCGACTTCATGTTTTGAAAATCGGAATTTCAAACGTATATTTATAGCAACTGGTCATGTATTGTGAGACACCGATATTGCAGGTAAGGAACATTTTAGCCACACATAGAACGCAGACCGTCTAGCATTGATTGACCTTGAAACGTCACGCACAAGTGATTTTGTCGTAAGATTTCCAGTTTATTTTTATATCCATGTAACACATGTCATTGCCTACATATATATGAAGGACTTTAAGGGTGAATTGTTCTCGCAAATTCTTAGGTTGCTAGTATATTGTGTAGAGTGTCATTCAGTCGATTTTTACGTATAGTAACTAAATAATCCCGTGCACTTAAGTACATACAGCCGGTCAATACAATGTAACACCTAATACAGGAGGTCAAGCTTGATCTATTTTCACATATATACTAATCTGTAGTTCTATATCGTAAAATTATAAATTTCACACATTGTTATGTTGTTATACTGGTAAAGATTTATATAAGGAGAGATAGCATATTAAATGATATATATCATACATACCAGATGTTGATTGCAATTGCAGTCCGATAAAATAAATCATGAAAGTCACCCTTGTCATGCTTGGTGAAAAGTATTCCCACATAATAGTATCTGAAAATATAATGAATGTCATAAAGAAATATTTACAACATTCATCAGCAGTATGTGATAAATTTGAAATATCACATTATTCATATATGAAATAAATGTTTATAACATCCATCAGTGAACTATAAGATGCTTAAAATATAAAAAAAAAATAAATAAAATGAAATAAGAATACAAAAAATTACAAAATAAAAAAATCAATAGAATGTGATTAAAATATTGACGAACTTTATCATTGAAATATTGTTTAAGACAAATTGATACTGATAATAAGTCAATTTGAGCAGAATCCATGTAGTCTTACAGAAGAAAAAGGATTGTAATGAATTTTCTCTACCTCCTTTATATGGCTGACCTCATTCCTCTCAGTATATACAGGTGCTAGTTAAATCATTCTATTTCCTTAAAAAAAGATAATTCAGTGTTGGCAGCCTTAACACACAACAATAGTTTGTCTCAAACTCTAAGCATGAAAACTCTTCAGAAAACAAATAGTCCTTTTGTCCTATTGACTAAGATGTAAATATTTCAGCATTCTATGATATGTTTCCTATTATTAATAATACTTTGACTTACCTGATGTGATTTCAGCCCTCTCACTGAAGACGGACACTCACTACAACAAACCTATTTATATCGTAACCTAACTGGCAGTGTATATATAGATACTTGTGTATTGTGTAATACATACTGTTTGGATTTGCATAATAATGTATTTTCCGTGTATAGGTTGAATCACTACATAAACAATGATGATTCGGAAAAAATACCGCTTCTGTTGACAAATACTGAATTTAGTTTCAAGTTTTCAAGTTTTATTAATCACTCCAGACACACCATAAGTGTGTAACAGGAGGTCAATCATCAGATACAATCAGATACATTGTTACATATTGTCTGCAAATAATCAGATACATTATACATGGTGAAATGTGCATACATACCAGCATACATGTAATGCTGCGTGCATACATACACACGCACATACATACACATATACCTACACATATACATACGTACATACATACATACATACATACATACATACATACATACATACATACATACATACATACATTCGTGTACATACATGCCTATACATACTTACATATAATTTTAGATACATACAATTAATTCAGAAATTACTAAGTATTTTTTCTAGTTTTTGTATAAATTTTGTTACTTTCCGAAGTAAAGGGGCATTACAAATAATGAACATTCCTTTCATTTTCAATGCGATAAATTATGTCCTTTTACTTTAAACAAAGTCTTTCATCTTTATTCTTACGAGACCTATATCGAGAATTTCATAATGTTCAAATCATGAGTCAGCAGTTATATCAAAAGAGCTGTAGGGAAAAACTTTTCATTTCAAAAAAACTTACTTTAAGTATTAAATACTCTTAAATATATTGCAATTCAGAAAGAAAACATTATTTTCTTCGTATTCAAGTAATGCTTTGGAGAAAAGGAAAGATTACTAAACCTTTTTGTAAAACAGACTGAGGCATACTTGTAAATAGACCACTGACTGAATATGTTGTTATGTTGTGTAGATATTATATATATATATTGTTAAATATTTGACAATTCTTACGCAATAGACTCAGTAAAAAACTTAGAACTTTAAATGTGTCCTTAACCCGTTGTTATTGTTCCAGACTAACCGGGGATTCCAACTTCTATTTAGAACAAACTGAAAGAGTCAATACTAGTATCGTGTTACAATCATGCATAGACAGAACAGATCAGTTCTTTATTCTCATAACTTAATACATAAGTGTTGAGAAGGTACAACATGTGATTATACAGTAATGTATAGACAGCTTACACATTCTATACAATGTACAACAGGTTACCCAGAAGGGTTTTGTTTATCTTTAAGAATAGTAAGAAATTTACATACGGTAGGTTGTACAATGTACTGAAGCTTCAACAATTTATCAAGTTGTAGAAATTAATACAATTTGGTATGTTACGATATCGAGGGTGAATATATAAATTTCTGTACTGTACCAGCTCTGGATTTTGGCATTTAAATATATAATGGAATTCATCCCCTATTTCATTTGAATCACATATCAAACACTTCCTGTCTTCTCTGGGTACATTTCTCCATCTTCCAGTTTCTATGGGGAGATTGAAATTGCATGTTCTAAATTTTATTTTGTTTATTTCTGTTTTTAATAGGTCGTTTGATTAGACACCTTTCAAGTTTCAGTACATTTTTAAACATTCTGTAGTTTATACATTTAGAAATATTCATAATATTACTTTCCCAGGATTGTAGAAACTGACTATATAAAACAGAGTACAAAACATTTCTTAACCAAGTAATATTGACATTAATAGGATTTTGCCATACATAAGACATTCCACATTCATTAAAAATACTCTTTACAAATTCAATCCATGGTGAATTGGTCTTATTCAATAACAAATACAATTTGCGTGATATGTTATTGTCTATGTTACAATTGATTTTGGCCAAAAAATTTACAATAATCAAAGGATATCGCACAAGTTCTCCGTAAACCATGCAGTTGGGTGTATGTTTCAATACATTTAGTATGTATTTACAATATTTCGTATGTACATGTTCAATAAGGTTCAACTTTGAGAAGCCCCACACTTCACAGCCGTATAGCAATATTGGATTCACAACTTTATCAAACAGATCAATTTGACAGTCTATTGATAAATTATGAGTACGACATCAAGCAATAACTCCAAATAGAGCTTTCATACCTTTATTATGGAGATCTTTTATATTCTGATTAAACATTTCGTTCCTAGAAAAAATAACTCCTACATATTTATACCACTTTTGCAACTTCTACACCATCATATGTAAAAGCTAAGTGTTGGGGTTGTCTCCCCTTACCGAATATCATCACTTTAGTTTTTTCGACATTAACTTTTAATTTCCATCTTGTACAGTAGTTGTTAAAGGTATCTAGTTCCTTCTGTAAGTTAGTAGGAGATTCGGCTAACAAAATCGTGTCGTCAGCAAACAACAATACAAACAATTTAACATACATATTTAGATCATTTTCAAACTTTGCACTCAGTGGGTAGTCCCACAACACCATTTCCCTCTAAATAACCTTCTAAATCGTTCAGAAATAAAGAAAATAAGAACGGAGACCGATGGTGCAGGGAAATGACTCCGAATATTCACCATTATTAACTATTTTTGCTTTTATTCCATTGTACATAATAAAAATAATTTTAAAACATTTTCCATTTATCATATTTTCCTTTAACTTGTTCTATAAACCTATTCTCCATACCGTGTCAAACGCTTTCTCAAAGTCAATGAATGCACAATAAAGCTTTTTCTATGATTAAATAATAATTGCACAATAGAATGAAGTGAGAAAATGTGATCAATGATGGAATATGTTTTCCTAAATCCAGCTTGATTTTCCAAGATAATCTGTGATGCATCTGCATAGGAACTTAATCTACTGTTAATTACAGAGGTAAACAATTTACTAAAACAGCTAAGCAAGGTAATTGGTCTGTAGTTTTTGGGATCTTTTGGGTCTCCCTTATTTTTATAAATAGGTATTATATTGCCATCTAGTCACTTGCTTGGGTAAATACCCGAATCAAAAATGACATTGAATAGTTTTACATAAACAGGTAACAAAATATTTAAAGTTGATTTAATATATTCATTTACAATATGATCATTGCCACTTGACTTATTAGTTTTCAATGATCTGACAGCTGATATTATTTCTTCTGGAACAATTCTGTCATTTATGATATGATGAGTATTGTCATGGCATCGAATATTCAGTTCAACAACAGACAAAACATAGTCTGGAATAGTTTCATTCTAATCAGAGTTACGTTTTTTTGAAATACTCGTATAATGTGTCAGTATTTGCTGCACTAGGTTTGTATGCTCCGTTACAATTTTCCAATATTCTTTTGGGTCGTTACTCCTTAGTTTTTTTTAATTTTCTTCTCATCATAATTCTATGTTCTTTTTCACTTTTATGTAATATTTGTTTATATTTTTTTTCTTGTGATATAAGGTCCTCTTTTACAATGTTACCGACATATCGTTTAAAAAGGCGTTTAGCTTCTCTAAAGTTTTGCCTTGCGCTTTTACTATCACGAGTAAACCATGGTTTTATAAAAACAAAAAGTAGAGGTCGCCCCTTTTGGGTTGTCTGTAGGCGGCTTAGTACCAAAACTTAATTTAGCCGAGTACATCTGAGTACAAACTAGAGAATGGTTTTACAACAAAATCATACACCCTTTTGAAAAACGTAGGGTTTACAATACAATAATCTACCACACTTGAGTCTTTGCAGGTAAAATTACCAATGTTTCTATCGTGTCCAATACAACCATTAACAATTAATATATTATTTTGTTTGTCGACCGTATGTATTAGTTTTCGTGTCAGAGGAAGTGCGTTCTTTACTTATATCTGAGGCGCTAAATACACTTTCAGTCAGAAAAAGATTGTTAATGGAGATCAGGTCGTTGTCATCATCTGAGGGAGGTTCAACATAATCTTGGATGGAAGCCGTTCTACTGTTAAAATCCCCAATAAGACAGACACCATCATGGTTTATGGATAACAGTAGTATGTCATTGTGTATGTCGTCAAGTACATCAGGAGAGGCGTATACAGAGGATACTGGAGGTATGTTAAATACACCAAGTAACGTCTCATTTATTGTATCCAACCATGAATGGTTCACGCTCAACCACAGAACACAGCTTAAATTAGTATCAACCATTCTAAATTGGTATGATATATCAGATTTAACATAGGCTACGATTCCCCCTGACTTCCTGCGATTAAGTTCATGACGGTGTTTCGAAAATATTTTATAACCCGGGATCTCTATATTGTCTCCACAGTCGGTTTTCGTTTCTGTTAGACAAACAATGTCGTACCCAGTGATATTTTCTATAAATTCTGGACAATTCAATTTACTTGTAAGCCCACATACATTTATACTTATAATGTTATAACAAAAATCATGATCAACGCTATGAATTTCGGAACTATTTCTGTCTACACTTCCAACAACGGCAGAGCCGCTTACGCTGCGTGGCCCTCCCGTGGTTGGCCTATCTATGAAGCTCCTGTTGGACGATATCATTTTGAGGATCCCGACCTGTGTCCATTTGTGTGCGATATGTTGTGTTACTGTTGGAACACTGATTGTCGTTACCAGACGGCTGACACTGCCCACTGGTTTCATGGGAAGAGGGGGAAAGGCGATAAGGTAACTGGCTGTTCATCGACTGAACTCACAGTACTAGGGGAACTGTGCCCAGCATGCGGTGGAGAGAATTGTGGTCTTGAAGTTGGTGGCGCGTGAATATTAGAATCTACGACTCGTCCTGATGGCGTCGAAGGAATGCGCTCTCGTTTGTCATTGCGCCTATTGTCAGGAGTCTGAAGTGCCTCTCTGAAGGACTTGGTTTGTATATCTACAGGCTCTTTGGCTACGTATAATCCACCATTGACATACAGGTTGTCTCGTACTATCCTTTCCTTACGACCATCCTGTCTATGAGATTTCGCAATCGGGTATAATTTCTTGCGTCGATCCTTGACAGAATTGGGGAACTGTTCTCTGATTCCGAATTTAGTGTCCCGTAGATATCGCCCACTATCTTTCAACAGTTGGAGATCCTTTTGAAATAGGAGCACTCCTACGATGGGTCGTGGTTTGCCGTTTGCGTATTTTCCAAATCGGTGTACATTGGTAAGTTCAATATTTTTGTTGATACCTAACTCATAGCAAAAGAAATCTTTGAGTTTGGCTTTAGTGTCCTCGCCTTCATGTTCTTGTAAGCCATGGAAGATCAAGTTCCTTTTCATAGATCTACACTGCAGGTCATCCAACTTTTCTTGCTTTTGTTTTGGTTGTCCAGTGAGTTCATCAATACCATCTCCAGTTGCATGGCGTTGGAGTCTATTGTATTGGTTTGTTTTTTTCAGGCACGACACTTCCGAGCTAGTTTTAAGTGTTTTTGATTTTATGTCTTCGAAGAGTTCGCTTATTGCTTCTGCACTCGTTTCGAGCTCATTGTTTTTTCCCTTCACTTGTTTCACTTCATTTTCCAGGCATCGAACTAGCCCAGTCAGAGCGTTGAGAGATTTTTGTATGTCATCAATTTTATTAACTTGTTTTTCAATCGATTGTAGTCTCAAGTCCATTGATTCCTGCATGGTAAGTAACCTAGATAACTTTTTCTCTCTTCCATTATTATCAGCTGTGTTAACAACATCTCCATGTAGGACCTCACGAGCACCCCCAAGGATGTTAGAAGTAGCCATGGTGTCTATGTTATAGTAAGTATTTCGTCGAAAGGTAAGTATATATATTTCACAGGTAAATCGACGATGCACTCATATAGAGCATCAGGTAAAGTTACTCAGGACAGGTAAGTCCGTAGGTGTATTCTACTGCCGCGCAGTGGAGCGTGACCAAAAATCGATCTCAGACGTATCGACATTCAAAACATGTGTATATATGGTGCATTCCTCAGACTGCTATAACAATCTATTTGATATCACGTTCAGTATTAAAACAATATTCCGAAGATCACAGTTACGACTTTGTTAGCCAGTTGACTAATTCTTGCACGAAAATCGTGATAATGGTAACAGCGACATGCACATACCATAGATTGGAAAAGAAGGGATGTTGTTATCTAGTAATTGAAAATTCTCAACCGGCAAACTGAAATCATTACGTTTAGTAAACAGCTTGATGGAAAGTTGTCCATGATGGTTTCGTAGTGGGAAAATTCTAGATAAGCGGCTGATGTAGAAGAGTCTGTCTTTTCTATGATTTACGATTCTGGTGTATACATACAACGGACGTGGTCAAAAACTTTCTTGTTCTTTAAAGACAAGACGTCTTCAATATATCTGAAAGTGAAATTAAATTCAAGTCTTTGTGTCCTATTTTGATCGCACGTTCACCTTGTTCTGTGTAATCTATTGACTACCACAACACACTTTTTATATCACGGGGTGTCGTTCACATTGTTCTGTGTATCTATTGACTACCACATCACACATTTTATATCACGGGGTGACGTTCACCTTGTTCTGTGTATCTATTGACTACCACATCACACATTTTATATCACGGGGTGACGTTCACCTTGTTCTGTGTATCTATTGACTACCACATCACACATTTTATATCACGGGGTGACGTTCACCTTGTTCTGTGTATCTATTGACTACCACATCACACATTTTATATCACGGGGTGACGTTCACCTTGTTCTGTGTATCTATTGACTACCACATCACACATTTTATATCACGGGGTGACGTTCACCTTGTTCTGTGTATCTATTGACTACCACATCACACATTTTATATCACGGGGTGACGTTCACCTTGTTCTGTGTATCTATTGACTACCACATCACACATTTTATATCACGGGGTGACGTTCACCTTGTTCTGTGTATCTATTGACTACCACATCACACATTTTATATCACGGGGTGACGTTCACCTTGTTCTGTGTATCTATTGACTACCACATCACACATTTTATATCACGGGGTGACGTTCCTTGTTCCTTGTTCTGTTATCTATTGACTACCACATCACACATTTTATATCACACACACATTTTTATATATCACGGGGTGACGTTCACCTTGTTCTGTGTATCTATTGACTACCACATCACACATTTTATATCACGGGGTGACGTTCACCTTGTTCTGTGTATCTATTGACTACCACATCACACATTTTATATCACGGGGTGACGTTCACCTTGTTCTGTGTATCTATTGACTACCACATCACACATTTTATATTTTATATCACGGGGTGACGTTCACCTTGTTCTGTGTATCTATTGACTACCACATCACACATTTTATATCACGGGGTGACGTTCACCTTGTTCTGTGTATCTATTGACTACCACATCACACATTTTATATCACGGGGTGACGTTCACCTTGTTCTGTGTATCTATTGACTACCACATCACACATTTTATATCACGGGGTGACGTTCACCTTGTTCTGTGTATCTATTGACTACCACATCACACATTTTATATCACGGGGTGACGTTCACCTTGTACTGTGTATCTATTGACTACCACATCACACATTTTATATCACGGGGTGACGTTCACCTTGTTCTGTGTATCTATTGACTACAACGTTACACATTTTATATCACGGGGTGACGTTCACCTTGTTCTGTGTATCTACTGACTACTACATCGCACATTTTATTTCACGGGGTGACGTTCACCTTGTTCTGTTAATCTACTGACTACCACAACACACTTTTTATATCACGGGGTGACGTTCACCTTGTTCTGTGTATCTATTGACTACCACACCACACATTTTATATCACGGGGTGACGTTCACCTTGTTCTGTGTATCTATTGACTACCACATCACACATTTTATATCACGGGGTGACGTTCACCTTGTTCTGTTAATCTATCTACACATTTTATATCACGACTACCACACTGTCACACATTTTATATCACGGGGTGACGTTCACCTTGTTCTGTGTATCTATTGACTACAACATTACACATTTTGTATCACGGGGTGACGTTCACCTTGTTCTGTGTATCTATTGACTACCACATCACACATTTTATATCACGGGGAGACGTTCACCTTGTTCTGTGTATCTATTGACTACAACATTACACATTTTATATCACGGGGTGACGTTCACCTTGTTCTGTGTATCTATTGACTACCACATCACACATTTTATATCACGGGGTGACGTTCACCTTGTTCTGTTAATCTACTGACTACCACAACACACTTTTTATATCACGGGGTGACGTTCACCTTGTTCTGTGTATCTATTGACTACCACATCACACATTTTATATCACGGGGTGACGTTCACCTTGTTCTGTGTATCTATTGACTACCACATCACACATTTTATATCACGGGGTGACGTTCACCTTGTTCTGTGTATCTATTGACTACCACATCACACATTTTATATCACGGGGTGACGTTCACCTTGTTCTGTGTATCTATTGACTACCACATCACACATTTTATATCACGGGGTGACGTTCACCTTGTTCTGTGTATCTATTGACTACCACATCACACATTTTGTATCACGGGGTGACGTTCACCTTGTTCTGTGTATCTACTGACTACTACATCACACATTTTATATCACGGGGTGACGTTCACTCGTTCACCTTGTTCTTTGTATCTATTGACTACCACATCACACATTTTATATCACGGGGTGACGTTCACCTTGTTCTGTGTATCTATTGACTACCACATCACACATTTTATATCACGGGGTGACGTTCACCTTGTTCTGTGTATCTATTGACTACCACATCACACATTTTATATCACGGGGTGACGTTCACCTTGTTCTGTGTATCTATTGACTACCACATCACACATTTTATATCACGGGGTGACGTTCA